>NW_006408578.1:1627623-1640722 GCF_000296735.1 Chrysochloris asiatica | reverse complement strand
GAGAAAAAGAGGAAGACCCCCAACGAGATGGATTGGCCAAGTGGCAGCATCGATGGACTCAATCGTGGCAACAGTAGTGAGGTTGGCCCAGGATCGGGCAGGGTTTCGTTCTGCTGTGCATAACATTGTTATGAGTCAGTATTGACTCAATGGCACCTAACAACAACAATGCGCTTCCCATTAGAAGCCCTGGTGACCCTATCGGTTAGGCATTGGGCTGCTAACCACAAGGTCAGCAGTTCAAATCCACCAGCTGCTCCATAGGAGAAAGATGAAGCTCTCTGCTCTCATAAAGATTTAGAGTCTCCAAAGCCCTATGTAGAGTGGGAATCAACTTCAATGGCAGTGGGTTTGGTTTTGGTTTTTTTATACCCTTCCCATGGAGTCCCTGAGTGGTACAAACAGTGGTTAATGTACTCAGCTGCTAACTGAAAGGTTGCAAGTTCAAGTCCACCCAAAGGCCTGGCAATTTATTTATTTATTTTTAAATGTTTTATTGTGAATTATGTGATAGTTTACATGGGAGAACATTAGTTTTACATTCATCCTATCGTATATAGTTTCATTGCCATGGTTACAGTCCCCTCCATGCATCATCAACCAACCTAAGGGTATGCACTACAAGCCTGCCCCCTGGTTGTCAGCACACTGCCCCTCTCCCTCTCTGAGTCTAAAGTTCCCAGTTGCTCCATCTCTCACGTCATCGTCTCTGCCTCCATCTCTGGCGACACTACTTCTCTGGGTAGGGTCCCACTCTCTGCTCTTCTCCCTTGATGGTCCCAGGGACCTTCGCTCCTAGACTGCAAAATTAATCACTCCCCTCCTTGCTACAAAACATCTACCTTTACATTTCCAACCCTCACAATCAGTCCTGATAACAAGTATTCACTATTGTATCACAAGAGACCTATCTGCATTTCCTTTCATCAGCCCAGCCTAGTCAGATTGGATACTATTCAGTGGAGATTCTATCTTCCTCCACACCTGGCAATTTACTTTGGAAAAATCAGCCATTTAAAAATCTCAGGACCACATTTCTACTCTGACTCTATGGCAAATAGGGTTGATTTCTTTCTTTCTTTTCTTGTTTTTAATATCCTTCCCCAACTGATAGAACTGCTAACATCACATGTTGTTTTTGTTAAGTGCTGTCTAGTCAGTTCTGACTCATAGCGACCCTGTAATGTTTCTGAGGAGCAGCTGGTGGGTTTGAACTGCCAACCTTTTGGTTCACTGTCTAGTGCTGATCCTACAGCGCCACACCAAGAGTGTCACATGTGGTTGTTGTTGTTAGGTACCATAGAGTTGGTTCTTTTGGCAGCCCATGGCACTGTCAATATTCTCCTCCAACACCATAACTCAGAAGCATCAATTCTTCTATGGTCTTCCTTATTCACTGTCCAGCTTTCACATGCATATGAGGTTATTGAAAATACCATGGCTTGGGTCAGGCGCACCTTAGTCCTCAAGCTGACATCTTTGCTCTTCAACACTTTAAAAAGGTCTTGTGCAGCAGATTTGCCTAATGCAATACATAGTTTGACTTCTTGACTGTTGCTTCCGTGAGTGTTGATAGTTGGTTGATCCAAGAAGAATGAAGTCCTGGACAACTTCAATCTTTTCTGCATTGATAAAAATGTTGTTTATTGGTCCAGTGGTGAGGATTTTTGTTTTCTTTATATTGAAATGCAATCCATACCGAAGGCTGTGCTCTTTGATCTTCATCAGCAAATATTTTTTAAGTCCTCTTCACTTTCAGCAAGCAAGGTTATATCATCTGCATATCACAGGTTGTTAATGAGTCCAATCCTGATGCCACGTTTTTCTTCATAGAACCCAGCTTCTTGGATGATTTGCTCAGCATTCAGGTTGAATAAGTATGCAAAAATACTACAGTGTAGGAAATCCTATGGGGTAGCTCTACTCTGTCCTCTGATGTCATTAAGTGTGGGAGTCCATTCAGCACACAGGAACACAGCTTGTGCACTTTGTAAAATGTCCCTCACCCTCCATGAGCAACACTTTCATAAACCACATTACTCTATAAGTAGCTTTAGAATCACAAGTGGGAACACACAGAAACAGAAACAAGAAATGATACTTCCTCGGGCCAGAATCTCTGGCATTCACACAGTCTGAGAGGAACTTTTGTCAAGAAAATCCATTTCTCTTTCACCTAAGGCTGCTGCCTCTCAAGTTCTCCCTCTACTTGGAAGCAGGGTCTATTGCTGATGTTGGCAGATTTGCAGTTCCACAGGCCTTCCTGGCATTAAGACATAGTTACCTTTGTCCTGAGGGGACAGGAAAAGATTATGAAAAGGGACTTTTCTATGAGGCTGTGTGGGCTTAGGCAGAGCACTCCATCTGGGACTGCCCAATACTCCTGACACTGATTCAACAAGGCTCTACCCAGCTAAGACATGGAGTCAATTCTGACTTGCCACGTCACTTGCCATGGGTCCATTTCTCAGCCTCCACTATCCACCTCAGATTCAGCATATTGGCTGCGGTCCCATCTCTCTGCTCTCCTTCTGTCTTCTGGCAATAGGACTCTGACTTCGGGAATCTACCTTGTTCCCTGATACATTGGACAACAGCTGCCTAGCACTGTGGACCTGTTAAGTCATTATTTCACTCCACCAAGACCCTAGTCCCTGCATGTATTATGAGGATGATAATTCTGGTCCTATTCTAGCTCGTCCTATTCTACACATGAGGAGTCATGGTGTGGTGCTGTGGTATAAAGCACTGAACCACAAGGTTGGTTTGAATCACAAGGTCGGCAGTTCAAGCTCACCAGCTGCTCCTTGGAAACCCTATACAGGGTCGCTATGAGTTGGAACAACGATTCTAGTTCGTGGGTTTCTTTCCAGTACTGTGTTGGATGTTGGATGAACTATACTAAAGCTACTTATAAAACAAACGATCATTGCTATTGTTATTGTCAGTTACCGTCAAACTAAGCCCTGACTCTTGGTAACTCCACGCACAACTGAACAAACTCTGCCCAGTACTACATCATCCCTATCCCCAAGATAGGGTTTTCATTGACTAATTTTTTTTGAAGTAGAAAGTCAGGCCTTTCTTCCACATCTGTTTTAGTCTGGAAACACCTCTGAAATTTGTTTGGCATCACAGAGTCTGCACTGACAGACGGTGGTGCCTGGCTGCATATAAGGTATGTTGGCCGGGGATTGAATCAGGGTTTCCTGCATAGAAGATGAACATTCTACCATTGAACTATCCCTCATAGTCCCTTAGAAGCCATTGAACCAAATAAGGAAATGAACTGCCAATAACACAAACTTGGCCTGGGCAGACCATCAGGTTCACCTCTGGGTAAGTTGTTGCAAGTATCAAGGGGCACATATATTTAACCAGTCCAACGCAGCACCTGGAAGTGGTGGGCATGTTAATGTGAGAGCTGGTGATGACACTATATGGGTAGAGGGGTGCTAACAGTGAATCTGACCCTAGGCAATAAACAACAGCTAACCCATCCATCCATTCCCAATTCCTCCCACTCTCCTATGGATTTAAATCCATTTTATACACATCAAGAGTGTTGTGCTGCTTTATATACATCTATATAAATGGATTGCTTTTCCCATTTATCATCCATTGAAATCAACTACATTGGCTCTTTGGTTTTACAGCAATCAGTACTGGCTTTGTAGGGCTGTGCCTCAGGGCTGGGAATTTGTGTCAATGGTCTTGACAGCTGACCTACACTTGTGCTATTGGGCCTTCCCCAGTGCCACAGACAGAAAGCTCACACTTAAAATGCACGAATTCAGCTCTCTTCTCCTGGGTGTGACAAATGTGGGTGGGTGGATGAGTAGGCGGAACAGTGAGAGAGGGAGGTTGTTAAGAGGAAGATGTGTTCGTCAATTCCTCTCAGCCTCTCAGAGCCTGAGAAACCAATCATTCAACTTTCATATCCATTTCAATGATGCTCAAATAACACACATCTCCCCCACGATTTCTGTAATGAGAACTGGAAGGCAAATTTTCTTTGAGTAGATCCTTTTGATTTTTCATACAGAGCCTGTTGACATAGAGGCTTGCAAAGTCAGCCTCTCCTGAGAGTCAGTTCTCAATTATCTGTTTTACTCATTATTGAAGTAATTGTCACTGATAACTCATGTCTATAAAGCATTTACTACATATCAAAACCCACTGCTGTTGAGTCAATTCCGACTCAGAGACCCTGAAGGATAAGAGTAGAAATGCCTCATTGGATGTTCAAAATTCCAATCAGTACTGTCAGGAAAACAAACAAATCTGTCTTGGAAGAAGTACAGCCAAGATGCTCCATAGAAGCGAGGATTAGGAGACTCATCTTATGTACTTGGGACATGTTATCAGGAGGGACCTATCCCTGGAGAAGGATATCATGCTTGGTAAAGTAGAGGGTCAGGGGAAAAAAAGGGGAAGACCCTCAATGAGATAGATTGACACAGTGGGCTTGAAACTTAAGAGTAATTGTGAGGATGACACAGGACCAGGCAGCTGGTGTTACGTAGAACACTATGAATGGGAACTGACTTGTAGGCACCTAACAACAACAATCTGTCACATCTGTCTCCTTCTGAGTTGCTAATGGTTCAAATTGCCAACTTTTTGGTTAGCATAGAGTGCTTAATCACTGTGCCATCAAGGTTCCTTGATTACTACATATCAGGTATTATAGGAAGAGTTTATATTTGACTGTCATTTGGTATGCCCAATACTCCAATGAAGTATACAACCCTCTCCATTTTGAAGTGAGGAATCTGAGACTCAGTTAAGCTGTTCACACAAATAAAAAGTGGCAAAGGTAGAATCACAGCCAACATTCTTGACACCTAAATAGACCAAGAAACAAACCAGTTTCCATCAAGTGGATTCTGACTCCTGGCACGGCCACATGCACACAGTAGGACTGCTCCATAGGGGTTCCAAGACTACAACCTTTCAGAGACAGGCCTTTCTTTTAGGTGGTTTGGTCAACCTTGGCTCAACAACGCTTAACAAAAACAACAACAGGTGGTTTGGTGCTGTAGGATAAGCACTAGACTGCAAACCACAAGGTTGGCCTTTCTTTTAAGGCACCTGAGGCAATTGAAAATACTATTGATTAAGTCAGGAGCAACTTAGCCCTCGCTCTTGAACATTTTAAAGAAGTCTTGTGCAGCAGATTTGCCTCATGCAATCGATTGTTTGACATCTTAACTGCTGCTTCCATGAGTGTTCACTGTGGATCTGAGCAAAATGAAGTCTTTGACAACTTGAATCTTTTCTGCATTTATCATGATGTTATTTACTGTTCATAGTTGTCATGGTCATAGTTGTCGTCAAATGCAATCATTAATTGACAATAAAATCAATGGTATTTTCTTTCTTTGTCTCCTTTGCTCCTAACCTAATTTCTTGTTCCTAGCTGCTGTTGAGACTGCTCCCTGACTCATTGCCATGTACGATGGAATGAAATGCTGCCTGGTTTTATTCCATCCCTGTGGGTTGCAGATTGAATCCTCTTACCTAGGGGGTTTTCACTGGCTAATTTTCAGAAGTACTGATAAAGATCAAAGAGCACAGCCTTTGGTATGGGTTGCATTCAATGTCAGGAAAACAAAAATCCTCACTACTGGACCAATGAACAACATTCTTATCAACGGAGAAAAGATTGAAGTTGTCAAGGACTTCATTCTTCTTGGATCAACTGTCAACACTCGTGGAAACAGCAGTCAAGAGATCAGACGACGTATTGCATTGGGAAAATCTGCTGCACAGGAATTTTTTAAAGTGTTGAAGAGCAGAGATGTCAGCTTGAGGACTAAGGTGCACCTGACCCAAACCATGGGATTTTCAATAACTTCATATGGATGCGAAAGCTGGACAGTGAATAAGGAAGATCGTAGAAGAATTGATGCCTTTGAGTTGTGGTGTTGGAGGAGAATACTGAAAGTGCCATGGGCTGCCAAAAGAACCAATAGATCTGTTTTGGAAGAAGTACAGCCAGAGTGCTCCTTGAAGGCCAGGATGGCTAAGCTTCATCTCTCATACTTTGGACATATTGTCAGGAGAAAACAGTCGTTGGAGAAAGATGTCATGCTGGGTAAGATGGAGGGTCAGAGAAAAAGAGGAAGACCCCCAACAAGATGGATCAGCCAGGTGGCCTCATTGATGGCGTCAAGTGTGGCAGCAGTAGTGAGGTTGGCCCAGGATCAGACATTGTTTCGTTCTGCTGTGCATGGGGTGGCTATGAGTTGGTTCTGACTCGATGGCACCTGACAACAATTTTCAGAAGTAGGTCTCCAGGTCTTTCTTTCTAGTCTGTCTTAGTCTGGAAGCTCTACTGTTCAATGTCACAGCAGCATGAAAGTCTCCATGGACAGAGGGATAGTGGTTATTCCTGAAGTGTTAGCCAGGAATCGAACTCAAATATCACACAGGAAGTTAAGAATTCTGCCATTGAAACACACTACCTCTACAAGCATGCAGCTTAGCCTCCTATGAAATTCTGAAACATATTTCACATTAATATGGTACGAAGAATTCAGCCAACTTCCCCCAGGAAATTTGAGACTAGTCAGTCCTAAACTCTCACAACTAACCCATGAGTAGCAAAGATGATTGAGTGGAGATGTATGTAAAAAATTCAAATACGCCTAAAAACAGCACAACCATCATCATGTTGTTGTTGTTAAGTACCGTGGAGTCAGTTCTGACTCATAGTGACCCTGCACAGGGTTTCCAAGGCTGTAAATCTTTACGGGAACAGAAATACTCATCTTTCTTCTGGTAGTTGCAAACTGCCAACCTTGAGGTTAGCATCCCGATTCGTAACCACTACGCTACCAGAGTTCATTAGAAAAGGGCTGCCAGGAGAGAACTGTCCATGAGTCCTATTTCAAGAGTTGGCTTTGTAAACTGAGGCAAAGCAGTTTTGATCATATCGATTAAAATCATTACATCTCCTTCACCTAAGAAATCAAGTCCAACGTTCTAAACGTGACTCACTTTGTTCGTTAAAATTGAAAGGGCCCTCAACTCATGGGGTCCCATGTTCAACTGGACTGGACCATTGTGATCTATAGAGTTTTCACTAGCTGACTTTTAGAAGACATTGCCAGACCTTTCTTCCCAATCTGTCTTAGTCTGGAAACTCCACTGAAACCTATTCAGCGTAAGTTTCCTAAACACTGCCTTTAATTCCCTTGCTTTTTATGTCCTCCTTTGCTCAACTGGTGAACTTCTATTTATCCTTCAGAAACAAATTCAAAGCTATTATCCTCCTAGTCCTCCCTTTCTGGATAACATTGTTGTGGTTCAGTGTCCTTTAGAAGGTTCCGACTCATAGTGGCCTTATGCACAACAGTAAGAAACACTGTGTGGTCCTGCACCATTCTCACAACAGTTGCTACATTCCAGCCCATTGTTGCCACAACAATCCAACTTGTTGGGGGTCTTCCTCTGTTTCACTGATCCTCCACTTTAGCAAGCATAATGTCTTTCTTGAGGGACAGGTCTCTACTGACAACCTGTCCAAAGCACAAGAGATAAAGTCTCGCCGTCCTTACTTTTAAGGAGCATTTTAGCTGTACTTCTTGCAACACAGATTTGTTTGTTCTTCTAACAATCCATGTTATTTTCAGTATTCTTTGCCAACACATAATTCAAATGCATTAATTCTTCTGCTGTCTTTCTTATTCATTGTCAAAGTTTCACATGCATATGAGGCCACTGAAAATACCATGGCTTGTGTCAGGCACACCTTAGTACTCAAACTGACAGCTTTGCTCTTTAACACTATAAAGAGGTCTTTTGCAACAGGTTTGCCTAATGTGATACCTCATTTGATTTCTTAACTACTGCTTCCATGAGCATTGATTGTGGAAACAAGCAAAATAAAGTCTGGCAACTCCAATCTTTTCTCCATTTATCATGATGTTATTTATTGGCCTAGTTGCTAGGATTTTCTGTGTTCTTTACATTGAAGTGCAATCCATACTGAAGGCTGTGGTCTTTAATCTTCATCAGTATTTCAAGTCCTCTTTGCTTTCAGCAAGCAAGGTTGCGGCAACTTCATATTACTGTTGCTAAAGTATCCTGTGGTAGCGTAGTGGTTACGAATCGGGCTGTGAACCTTAAGGTCAGTGGTTCGAAACTACCAGCTGCTCCGCGGGAGAAAGATGAGGCTTTCTACTCCCGTAAAGATTTACACCCTCGGAAACCCTGTACAGGGTCGCTATGGGTCGGAACCGACTCAACGGCACTTAACAACAACAACAACAAAGTATCCTGATGATACATTCTTCTTTATATAATCCTGCTTCTCGAATGATCAGTTCAGCATACAGATTGAATAAGTATGGTGAAAAGATATAAGCCTGACAACACATTTCCTGATTTTAAACCATTCAGGATCCCTTTGTTCTGTTCTAACCATTGCTTCTTGGTCTATGTATAGCTTCCTCATGAGCACAATGAAGTGTTCTGGAATACCCATTCTTCACAATGTTATCCTTAGTTTGTTATTATATACGCAGTCAAATGCCTTTGCACAAGTAAACATCTTCTGGTATTCTCTGCTCTTAGGCAAGATCCATCTGACATCAACAGTGATAGCCCTTGTTTTAGATCCTCTTCTGAATCTAGCTTGAATTCTCAGATGTACTATTGCAACCATTTTTTAATTATGTTAGGCAAAATTTTACTTGCTATGATATTAACGACATTGTTTGATGGTTTCCACATTCTGTGGGGTCACCTCTCTTTGGAATGGGCATAAATAGGGATCTCTTTCAATCGGAAATTACATGACTATGAGAAATAACTCTTAAGATGGTCCATCTTCAGGACTGAGGGGAGTCCAGGGGATAGCAGGCTAGCCTAACAAAAGAAACACATGGAAGGGGAAAAGACTTGTTTGACCAACTAGAAACTTTAAAATAAGAATACACCCATCAAGGAAATAGGGGAAGCTCCTGGGGGTCCAAGTCAGGGGTTTAGACTGACCTGCTAGTACCTAAGAGGGGCTGCCCAAGGCAGTGTTGGGATATCAACAATTTAGGGGTTCTCATAACGACTTTAATTTCCATTATGTCCTATTGTAATTTACATGAGAACCTTGAGGGCAGGAACTCTTTTACGCATTTCAGTGTGCTGCGAAGTGATAAATATTTATCAGTTTGTGCATTGTTCATTTGAACCCCCTCCTTTTCTTGATTTCATTTTATCTACTGGGAAAGGATCCTTAACAATAGCTCAGGGAACTTGCAACATATTTATAAACTTTTTTCCCCCCTCAAGTCTTTTCATATCTCATAAGAATACTAGATGTTGTAGCAGAAGTAACCTTTTCAGGAAAGTGTAACTGCGTCCCTTGTAAACAGCAAACATTGCATTTATCTCTCTAGTCTACTTGATACCCATTTTCTGAAGGTCTACCTTTGTTCATAGTTTGCTCTCAAATAGTCACTTTACAGAAAAACAAACAGATGAGACCAAAACAACAATTCAAAGACCCCCAACATTCTCAATAAGGAATATAGAGTTGTTCTGCAGGAGAAAGATGAGGCTTTCTGCTCCCATAAAGATTTACAGCCTCAGAAATCCTATGTAGGGTCGCTATGAGTTGGAATTGACTTCACGGCACACCACCATCACCACCGTCTTACCAGAGCCTGGTATGCTCTAGAAAATGGAAAAGTAGACACATTGGTCTTTTAGCTAGTCATCCATGGAACCACAGCAGTGACCCAGGGAAGAAAGGCCAAGGTACATTTCTAGCACCCAAAGAAGGCCTTACCTTTGAGCATTTAAGGCATTCCTACTGATAGGCTAGGTCCCTGGGTGGCATATAGAGTCTGTGCTTACCTACTAACCTACAGGTTATTGGTTCAAACTCATCCAGAGATGTCATGGCTTACATGATATTTCCTTCTATAAAGATTGCTATTGTTGTTGTTAGTTGGCATGGAGTAGATTCAGATTCATGGAAACCCCAGGTGTGTCTGAATAAAGCAATTTCATAGGGTTTTCAATGGTTGTGACTTTTGGGAAGCAGATCCCAAGGCACCTCTGAGTGCGTTTGAACCAACAACCCTTTTGATTAGAGTCAAGTGCTTAATTGTCTGTCCCACCCAAGGACTCCCCCTTAAAGAGTACAGCCAAGAAAACCCTATGGAGCAGTTCTACTCTGTAACACATGGGGTCAGCATGAGGCCAAACAGGTTTAGTTTATTGCTTTGCTGATGGGCTGCCTGGAGGGCAAAGGTTGGCTTGGATTCAGCTTTGTCCTCCTCCCCATCAGCTGCAGATTGTTTTCAGAATAAAAGCTCACAACTAAAAGATAAGTAATAAGCCTATAAAGTGAGCTTTTAGGGGAGATAGCAATGAAAGAGAAAGATCAAATGATATTTGTGCCTGATAGTTTTCTCCCACTGTCTCACACCCATCCCCACCCCCATTCTCCACTTTTCTGCATTTGCAATCTCTATCACATGAGTTTTACATAGAATGGCAGGTGTGGGACAAAGAATGACTTTGAAAAGAAGTTAGGAAAATGGGTGGAGCACTGCTGATTAATAAATGACTGCAAGGTCGGTTTGAACTGCAAGGTCATTGGTTCGAGCTCGCCAAATGTTCCTCAGAAATCCTATACAGGGTCACTATGAATTAGAACCTACTGGACGACACTTAACCACAACAACAACAGGAAAACTAACTACTCAATGCAACTAAAAGGCAGAAACTACAGTGAGATAAGGACTACTGGTGTGGTACTATAGTATCAGCACTGGACTGTGAACCACAAGGTCGACAGTTCAAACCCACCAGTTGTTCCTCAGAACCGACTCGACAACACTTAACAACAACAAACAGTGTGGTGAAACTTAAAAGTGTTTCATGCAGTTGAAGCTATAAATTAACCTCTGAATTTACTGTTTCTAGCAAGTTATTTTATTGTGATTGGAAGGTTAAATGTTTTCTTATATTGTTGTTGTGAAGTGCTGGGGAGTCCAGTGCTGACTCATAGCAACCCTATATAGCTTTCCCAAGGAGCAGCTGGTGAATTTGAATTGCTGACCTTGCTCTCTCTATCTTTCATCTCTATCTCTATCTTCCTGAAGAGTGTAGTTTATAGACCTATGACTTACCTTTTAGTAGTGAGTTTTAATTCCTAAAACAATCTGTGCTGATGGGGAGGGAGACAAAACTGGATCCAAGCCAATCTTGCCTTTCAGGGAAAACCATTAGCTTATCCTACAGCCCAAACCAATATATGGTATGATACACTGGAAAACAGTGGGGAGTCCCATGCTGACTCTAGCAAAGCGGGGAGGAATGGAAGATCGAGAGCCTGGCTTCAGGGTGACAAAGAAAGACAACTTATAAAATATACTCTTTTTAAGAGAGTAGGGGAAATCTGATCCAGCTGCTTTGTCCAAAGCCCATCTGTTGACATGTCATCAGACACAGGTATCACTTTAGGATCACTATTCACCAATTGTCCTCTAGTTTGTGTTGCTATGATGCTGGATGCTGTGCCACCAATATTTCAAATACCAGCAAGGTCACCGAGAGCAGACAGATTTCAGCAGAGCTTCAGAGGGTAGGGTCGCTGTGGGTCAGAATCAAGTCAAGGGCAGTGGCTTTTGCTTTGGTGTCCCCATTAAGACAGAAAGTTCTGAATATCTACTGCAGAAAACTAGCCAGTGAAAGTCCGATTGATCACAGCAGTATTTGTCTGGTTGAGCGCTGGAAGATGAGGCTGGAAGGCACTAAAAATACCTATTGGCTATAACAATGAACTCAAGAGTATCAATGATCGGGAAGCTAGTGCAGGACTTGGCAACTTGTGGCGCTGTGGGTTAATGCGCTGGACTACAAAGTGGGTTTGAACTGCAAGGTCGGTGGTTCAAGCTCACTAGCTGCTCCTCAAAAACCCTATATAGGGTTGCTATGGGTCGGAAGCTACTCGGTGGCACTTAACAACAACAACAGCAACTACTAACAACTAGATGACAGGATGAATAACGTGGTTCAACATGCTAAAATCTAAAGACTAATACATGTACATTTCCCCCAAAATTTGTCCAAAGTGAAAGGGGAGTTTTCTTACCTTGAGAATCTTTTCCCAAAGCCCCCTTTGATCTCAGATGGCCCTTGAGCAGTGAGAAATAACAATGAACTAATTAGAGTTGAAGACATAGGAGAAAGCAAATCCAACTGCAGCTCCCATATAGTGCTGTGTGACCTTGAGCAAATATCAGATTTTTAGGAGTTCTGAGGACTGAAAAAAGACGTTTATGTAAAAATATACAGATATATTATTTATAAATAAAAGAAAAAATAGGACTTGGAAGGGAAGAATAAATGAATGATTGTTAATCACCTTGGAAATTCCAAGAGCTATTTAAATGCAAAGTAGACGGCCTGGTAACAAGTTCCCTTTGGCTATGGGGAGAAAGTCTGTCAACTGCAGGAGGCATTAAAAGTCATGGGCTATAAAATAGGCAGTAAAATTGACTTTATTTGGCTTGGCCCTGAAGAATCATGTAACTTTGCTTGAAATCAGTGGTGTTGCCCAGTTCGGGACTGAGCAGCCAGACCAGCCATGTTCAGAGCAGCCTAAGCAGACATCTCACCCTGGGAGCTGACTTGTCCTCCCTCTTACAACAATAGGGGCCATTCACCTAGCACCTGCCTTTCCCAGGTGTATGTGACTTCATTCAAACACAGCCCAGTAACAGAGTCCCCATTTCAGCAGAAGAATCTGAACTTTAGTCCAATTTAGTGATTATATATATATATATATATATAGTGGCTACGATATATATATATAGTCAGCAGTTCAAAACTGCCAGCTGTTCTGCAGGAGAAAGATGAGGCTTTCTTCTCTGTAAAGATTTACAGCTTGGGAAACCTTATACAGGGTCACTGTGAGGCAGAAACCACTCCACAGCATATAACAACATATATATAGAGCGTCCTGGTGTAGTTCTGTGGGTTAATGTGGCTCTGTGGGTTAATGCACTGGATTGCAAAGTTGGTTTCAACTGCTCCTATACAGGGTTGTTATGGGTCAACATATATATATATATATATA
>NW_006408578.1:1623976-1626113 GCF_000296735.1 Chrysochloris asiatica | reverse complement strand
CGATTCGTAACCACTACGCTACCAGAGCTCCTTTTAGAGAGCTGCAAATCAAAACAACAATATCATTTCACACCAGCAATAACAGCGAAGTTTAAAAAAGCAGAGGACAATAAATGATGGCAGGGATATGGCGAGACTGGGACCCTCCTACATTGCTGGTGGGAACACAAAATGGTTCAACTACTCTGGACAACAGAATGGAGCTTCCACAGAAAGTTGAAAACAGAAATACTTTATGATCCAGAAATTCCTCTACTTGGTGTATACCCACAAGAAATACAAAACAGAACATGAGTAGATATGTGCAAATGAATGTTTATCACAGCACTGCAAAAAAATGGAGACAGTCTAAGTGGCCACCAATGGAAGAATGGATAAACAAACTTTGGTACATACACACAGTGGAATACTATGCTACCTTGAAGAATAACAAGGAAACTGCAAGCCATCGCAAAACGTGGATGAATCTTGAGGACATTATGCTGAGTGAAATTAGTCAGTCAAAAAAGGACAAATATTGCATAAGACCATCACTGTAAAAGCTTAAGAAAAGTTACCAATACTAAAAGGAAAAAAAAAAAAAAATTTTGTTGATTACCAAGGGTGAGAGGGAGGAGATGGTAGAGCACAAGGTAGGGGTGTTGGGGAGGACAGTACACAAAAAGGGAGATGGGGATGGAAGAACAAGGTAGATAAGGGAACACTGAGGCCAGTTTGCATGGGCTAAATGGGACAGAGGTAAATAGTGATGTATGCTCAACCTTGGAACAACAGGGCTCTGAGATACAGGGATCGAGGCATAGTCTGAATGGATAAAAGAAGGGAAAAAGTGTTAAGATGTTTGACTAGCTTATGAATATTGCTTTCCCTTGCCTACTTTTGTAAAATAGACACTTGAGCGGGATAGAAAGGAATATTGGGAGACATGATTACAGAGAGCTTGTAAGCCTGTCTTCAGCCTATCACTGATAGGAATACCTAAAAGGGGTTCTAGAACTTCCCCAGTGAAATAAGCTTCTTGTGGAACCTTTGTAGTATATAGGAACTTAGGTGGGATCCTGATCCCCATCCAGAACCTTCTGAGGTGGGACATTCCCACTGTAAAGGACAAGCAGACCAGCCTGGAACAACTAGAGGAAAAGAAGATACTTCTTAAAAGAAATACCAGCAGGAAAAATCAAAAACAAAAACAGCTGTCTGGTTAGCTACTACAAGAACAAGCAAGTTGTTCACCAGTGAGCCATTAAGGCAAGTAATCAAGTCTCTTCAGTACAAAACCCCCTTCAAGACTGAAACTCAAGTGGAACACATGAGCAAGTATGTAAGCTTGCTGGTGATCATGTTGGTCTACTGGTGAGTGGAAGAGGGGGAAAGACAGCAATGAAGATATGGGTTGAGTTCAACCACATTCCATAGACTCCCATCAACCTGGAGATAAGAGGGAGAAGAGGAAGGGCCGGTTGGTCCAAAGTATGGTGAGACCAGGGACTCCTGAGCCTATAGACAAGGACATAGCCACAGAGGGCTGGAGCTGAGAATGAAGTGTGCAGCTGATATGAAGTAAGGGGAGACACACAAGAATTTCCAAACTTGCAAATAGCACTCATTTGACTTAATTTCAATGGCTTGATGATCAGAACTTGACTAGAGGAAGATAAAAAACCTTGATAAAGGAAACAAGTGTAAATGGTTACAATTTGATGAACTTGACCTATACTTATGGATGTAGTAACTCAAAATACCAACTGAGAGAGAAGGAGTCTTCACATCAAGGATCATTTTTATCCCCTCTGTATACAGGGTTGATAGGGACAGGCAACTTAGACATTGAATAAAAAGGCACGAAGTGATTGATTTACAAGTTTTCAAGAAGGAGTTAAGTTTCAGAGTGTGCGGGGGAAGGTAGAATCCCCACTGAGAAGATTTCATCTAGTCTAGATGGGTCTGGTGAGAAGAGATGGGGATAAGATTCTTAGGATTCAATAGTGAGTAATTGTTATCATGACATTACAACTGTCACAACTGTAAAAGTAGAAGTTTTGTAACAAAAGGGGAGGGAATAGTTCGACTTACAGTCCAGGAACAGAGGACCCTAGGACCATCAAGGGAGAAGAGCAGGAGTGGAATGTGGGACCCT
>NW_006408578.1:1615153-1623624 GCF_000296735.1 Chrysochloris asiatica | reverse complement strand
AATAATAATAATTTACAGCCTCAGAAATTCTTTACAGGGCTTAAAGTTAGCACCAACTGGACAGAACACAACCACACCACTACCAGTTAGGAAAAGGAGCCCTGTTGGCACAGGGGTCAGCTGCTAACGAAAAATGGTGGTGGTGGTGGTGTATCCTAGATTCAATTCCAACTCACAGAGAGCCTGTAAATCTTTACAGGAGTAAAAACCCTCATCTTTCTTCCATGGAGAAGCTGGTGGAATCAAACCACTGATCTTATAGTTAGTAGCCTAATGCATAACCCACTACGCTAGAAAGCTCAAATCCTACAGCCACTCTGTGGGAGAAAGCTGTGTTTGTCTGCTTTCATAAGGACTGTTGTTACTGTGTGCTGTCAAATCGGCTCTGATTCATAGCGGCGCTGTATAGGGGTTCTGAGGCTGTAATGGTTATGGGGCCGATAACGTCATCTTTCTCCCACAGAGTGGCTGATGGATTCGAACTGCTGACTTTGTAGTTAGCAGCCCAATGTGTACCCCACTACAGCACCAGGGGTCCTTAAGGGTTACAGCTTTGGAAACCCCATGGGGCAGTTCTACTCTCTCTTTAGGATGACCATGAGTCGAAATAGACTCAAAGGCAAAGGGAGTTAAAGGCAGAGCAGGAATTGAATGAAGTCTAAGTGCTCAATTGCCTCTGGTTAACAATTACAATCCTACGTCCCTGTCCCCACCAATCCACTCTGGTCACCTCAAAACTCCAATGCAGCATATGGTCGTTGGGTTATTTGAGCACTTGGAGCCAACTTCTGACAAAGGAGCAAAAGAGAGTCAACTTTCTTTATTCCCATATTTTCCCCAAAATATTTCTTTTTTAGAAAGTCTTTTGGCTGGAAGGAGTGAAGGGGGTGTATAACTATTCTGTACCTTAAGATGTCACTCTTCTAATCCTGTGGGAAGTATATGGAAAATGATAAAAATGAAAGAAAAAAAAAAGTTATTCCTGTTAGGAGGTCAAGGATGGTCTTTAATCAACTGTGTAGAGTCCCTGGATGATGATGTAAGTGAGTACCATGATTGGATGCTAAGACAGTTTGTAGGTTCTAGTCCACCCAAGGCCTCCTGGGAAGAGAGACCTGATGCGGTACTTTTGGGGAAATATCAGCTATTGAAAACTCTATGGAGTACATATGACAACTGGTTTTAATCAACATTCATCCCCAGGGAATGTGCAAACTAGTGATAAAATTCAGAATGGGTTAGCTGTGTCCTTTGGACTGTCCCTAGAGATTTCTGGGGGCTTCTTGCCTCTATATTCAGAAGCTTGGGTAGATTAGCCCTATCATTGATCCTGGCTGTAGTTGGTGCTTCTTCAGAAGGGGAAGAGATAGGTCCTCTCATTCCTGAAAGGCAGTGGGGTTCAGGAGTTTGGAGGAAACATCTGCTAGCACTAGAGTTGTGATAACTCATCAATGTCAAGTCGTTTTAAAGAAACAGAGAAGGCATCTGTGAGAGTTACTTGGAAAAGGCAGCATTTGTGGGTTACCTGGAAAGGGAATAACGCAAAAGGATTTGGTGACCTGAAAACAGCTGGGCCAGGTGAGAGCAGATGGCAGAGGGGTTAAAAGTCCTTGGGGCGGGCAATGAAACTCGACACAAGAGGACAGACAAACCCAAAAGATAGGAGAGGCTGGTTTAGTGCTGAGTGACTTGGGGATAGAGAGAAGAGCAAGTTGATCCCTCATGGTGGGTCTAAAATGTAACAACACCTGCTACAGAGACAAAGAAGAAAACACAGAAGAAGCCATTTTAGACAACAGAACAAACAGGGAACACCATCTGTGATGGGCAAGGAATTGTTGTTTTAGGTGCCATTGAGCTGATTCCAACTCATAACAACCTTATACAGAGACAAGGACTCCATGCTTGGTAAAATGAGGGAGGCCTCAAGGAAATGCAGTGGTTACAACAATGGTCACGAGAGAACTATGGAAAGCTCTTTTCCCATTATCAACAGAATTAATCATTGAAAGAGAAGCTTTCTTTGATGACAAAGACCCTGCACCATGCTGAGGGCTTCACCTGTCACTTCATCTTCACCCATTTTACAGACAAGTAAACTGGTATTTAGAGAAGATAAGAGACCTCTCAGAGACTCTGCCAGCAAGCGAATCACTTGGGCAAACAGTAAATCAACGTGCAGGGACAGGAATGTGGATGGCACAACTCAGCCTCCGTGAAGTTGGACAGGAGTCAGGGAACCTAGACATCAGGGCATGTCTCAGGGGAAAGCGTCACACCTCAGCCAACTAGCCCCAAAGTTCTGATACCCACACTTAAGGATTCTCAATCGCAAAAAGTCATCAGGAAATGAGCTCAGGCTAAAATGAAGTTTAATTGTTCCCCAGAACAATCAGTGTGAGCGATAAACCAAAAGTGAGGGATAAAAATGATTCCAGAAAAGCAAGGGAGCAAGACAAACACCTGGGAATGACCAAAAGAGGAAACTAGCTATTTTTGTTGTTGTTTTGTTTTATTGTGGTGAAGTGTATACAACAAACAACAACATATATAACAAAAAGCCTCTCATTTTAACCATTTTTAATTGAGACATGAATTATACTCACCATGCTGTCCCACTATCACTCCTACTCATTTTCACAAGGTTTTCCTCACCCAAAACAGAAAACTCAGTTCCCTTAAGCAGTAACCCCTCACTCCTCCTTCCCAGAGTCCTTTGTTGTTGTTAAGTGCTGTCAAGTTGGTTCCTACTCATATCCACCCTGTATAAGATTTCCAAAGAGCTGCTGGTGGATCCAAACTGCTGACCTTTCAGTTAGCAGTCCAGTGCTTATCCTACAGCGCCACATCAGGACGCATCCCTCAGTCCCTGGTAACCACTAATAATCTTTTGTCTCTGTGAATCGGCCTGCTGTAAGTATTTAATATAAGCAAGATGATACAGTCTGTGTCCTTTTGTCTTTGACTTATTTTATTCAGTATGATACTTTCAAAGTTCATATATATTGTACCATTCATCAGAATTACCTTTATCTTTATGGCTGAATAGCAATTCATCGTATGGATCCATATTTTGCTTATCCATTTGTGGTGCTGTGGATATTGTCCTTCTAGCTATAGTCTTTTTGACTCTCACAAAATGATTGGGTGAGACTATGTAAATATGGTAGTTGGGCCCACCAAGGGGATAGGACAGCCTGGTAAGAATGCAAATAATGTACATGAAAATCCTTTGGGGGTGGGACCATGCAAATAAGGTGTATGGAGCTCTAGTGAGGGGATTGGTCAATTTTGCCATCCTGCTAGGCTTTAAAATGAGAGCCAATCTCAGAGAAAGGAGACCTCACTATCAAAAAGAAGAGGTGAATGAATTGCATTCTTTGGGCCAGGGGCTCCCTATGCTGTGTACCTTCTAGACCCAGGAGACAAAAGAGAGAGAGGTATAATAAGATCGCAAGAGGTGGCTGCAGAGAAAGAGCCATAGCTGGACTAGGAGAGCTGTACGAGACCGTGTAATGGGCTTCCCCGTCAACAGAGCAAGGTGATTACAGAGGGTGTGCTGACCCATGAAACAAGAGAGCTGAGCATCTGAGGGCAAGAGGCTTCCTGGAGTGCCTCTAGGCAGTAGAGCTAGGCTGGCTGACCTATGGAGAGAGAGACTTGGGCAACTGTAGCTTCAGGCTTATTGGCGGAGTGGGGTGCCCCAGGGCACTTATTGGCATAGATAAAGAGCTTTGTCATGCTTCCCTGAGCAGACAGAGACTAAGCCAAAGGGTCAGGAGACAGTAAGAGGCATACCTGTGGGCACTACTGAGAAAAAGATATCCTGATCAAATGACTATGTCCTGATCCTGAATTGTAATAACCCCCATGACTGTGAGTTCTGTGTGGCCATTGCAATGGATTACCAAGCCCAGTAGGGAAGTAGAAGGTAATATGTGGGGGACAGCTGGTGTAAAAATTGATAAAAAGATTGAGGGATGGAGGCATGTCTGACCTTCGAATCATCCTTGGGCCATTGATGTTGATAATAATTCCACTTCAACTTCAGAAGTTAGAGGAGGTCTGACCAAGCTCCCATGTGCCATTTTTACCCCACTCATCGGATGGTGGACATTTGATTACTGTGAATAGTACTGTGATGAATATCAATGTACCAGTTTTTTAATTGTATAAAATTTCCCTCTCTTATACTACTCTTTGAAACTTAGTAACGAAGAGGAGGAGTCCTGGTGTGGTGCTGTGGGCTAATGCGTCAGACTACAAAGTCATTTGAACTTCAAGGTCAGTGGTTCAAGCTCACCAGCTACTCCTTGGAGATCCTATACAGGGTCGCTTTGGGTGGGAATTGACTCAAGGGCACTTAACAACAACAATGAAGAGGAGGGCCTAATACACGTCTCAAGATATAGACTCCAACAGAGGCTGTTGCACGGCTGCATGTTACTATTTCAGAGGGACTCCTCTAGTGAGGGTCATGGTGTTCCCTTCAGATGACTGACTATTCCACAACCGAAGGTCATGCAGTCACAAAGTTTGATAGCGTGCATTTGAAACTCAGTACTTCTAGTCATTACCTCCATGGTCTAAAGCCACTTATTTCACTTCTACAAAGCATCAATTTTACTGTCTTTAAGTGGTGGTGTATTAGTTATCTAGTGCTGTGTAACAGATTACCCCTAAAATGAGTCACTTAAAACAGCAAAAGATCATTATTAATTCTCATAGTTTCCCTGGGTCAGAACTTAGAGAGCTGGGGAATTCTGGTTCAAGGTCTTTCTTGAGGTTGCAGACAGCCATGGACCAGGGGTGCACTCATCTGAAAGCTTGACTGGGGCCAGAAGGGTCTACTTCCAAGACTGCACACTCTCATGGTAATAGGTAGGAGGTCTCCATTCCTCTTTATGGGACTCTTCACATGCTGCCTCACATGGCAGCTGACTTCCCCCAGAGTGAGTGATCCAAGAAACAGCCAAGCAGAAGCTATAGCCATTTTATGACCCAGTCTCTGAAAACACATTGTGCAACTTCTACTACATTCTATTTGTTAGAAGAGAGTCACTAAGTCTGACACACATTCAAGAGGAGAATGAAGCTCCACTTTTTGAAGGGAAGAATGATAAATAATTAGTGGTGGTTGTTATGTGCTATAGAGTCGGTTTCTGAGGCTGTAAATCTTTATGGGAGCAGAAAGCCTCATCTTTCTCCTGCGGAACAGCTGGTAGTTTCGAACTGCTGACCTTGAAGTTAGCAGCCTGATTTGTAATAATTTGTAGGCATATTAAAAAAATAAAATCACAGGGGAAAATACTTTCTTCACACTGCAGAAATTTATTGAGCACATATTCTATGACAAGTATCATATTAAGTAGAGGAGGCATCACACAAGAAAAAAGTCAATTTAGGGGACATTATGATTGACATATCCTAATCCACAAAGGAGTCCTGGTGTGGCTCTGTGGGCTAAAGCATTAGATTGCAAAATCGTGTGAACTGTAAGGTTGGTGGTTCAAGCTCACCAGCTCCTCCTTGGAAACCCTATACAGGGTCGCTATGGGTTGGAATCGACTCGACAGCACTTCACAACAACAATCCACAAAGACAGTGGTCTCCATCCTACTTTAGTGAATAGCATCTGGGATCTTAAAAACTCATGAGCTGCCATCTAAGGTGCAGCTATTGGCTTTTCTATATGAGGAAGAAAGACGAGTGGTGAGAATTGAAGATGCTTGGAATCAACTAGTCCAATGGACCAATGGAGCAGGTGAACATCAGTCTCAATGACATTGAGACCAGAAGAACTAGACGGTGCTCAGCTACCATTACCAAGTGCTTTTAAAGGGATCATATTAGAAAGTCCCTGGATAGACTGGAAAAAAATCTAAAAATTATTTTTTAAAAAAAGATGAGGCTTACTGGTCAGGAAGAGACTCAAGGAAACTGAGACTATAGCCCTCAAATACCCTTCAGATCTGGAAAGGAACTCACCTTTATGGCCCAATTGTCAGCCAAGCAATAGATAGGTATATAGTGGGGACAACAGCACTCACAAGGTATGTTCCCTACGAATAATGAAACTGTCAATCATTCAAAATCAAAAGAGCAACATTTACCTAAGGACAAAATTGTGAAGGGATGGGAAGATAGGTCAGATGCAAATAGGAACCACAGGGAGAGCAGGATTGCAATCATTGAGATGAAACAAAGTGCATGATTGTTGAATGTAAAACTAATGATGGTCTTGTCTCTAAACCCTCACTCAGTTCACAATAAAAATTTTTTTAAAGAAAATGGAAAAAGCCATTTACAAAACAGTGGACCACTGGGAGCAAGGGGGCCACTTAGGTTACCCTTCTGGAATAAGAGAAGGTTTCCTAGAATAGCTTCCTTCTTAGCAGAATTATGATTCATTAATGAGTGAGTCATGAAATCAAGTTAGTGGGTCCTGACCAATATTTTTATTTAAATGGTATAGAATGGCAACATCAGAGTGAATTGCTCACAGTAAGGATGTTTTTGTAGGTTTTGTTTCATTTCTTTGTGTATCATTGCAAATCTATGCTACTAGTAGCAGGTGAGTATGTAAAATATATTTTACTGTGGATGGATTCAAAAGCCATCTGAAAACTTCTGAGGAGAGGAGGAAGTTGCAAGAAAGAATGTGCAGGGCTAGATTATTCAGCACAGGTGAGCTTATGTTGTAGTGCCAACCGCATCCAACTCTCAGTGACGTGCAACAAGGTTGATTTTTCACTCTTGTTATAAGGCCATCGAGAATCAATTGAAGGTCTATTCTTGTATGAATGCATGTGTGTGTATGTTTTCATTCTAGAAACTGGAAGATGGTAGGAATAACCTCTGTATGAACTATTACTGTTCTTATGAGGAAGGAAAAGGAAACTGGTCAACCATGCACTTGCTACTAAACTTCTACCTGGAAATGCAAGTCATATGCCAAAGCTTGACATCCGTGGCTCAGCGGGAGTATACTCTTTCTCCCAGGGAGGGGCAGTAATTCTCTAAGTACAATAACACAATCTGCCCAAGAGGTAAGATGGGGAGGAGCTTCTAAATCAAGATGCATTTATAAATTATATTAAGATGTTTGCAATTCAGTCTGAGGACAGTGATGAACCACTGAAGGTTTTAAATAAAATGAGAATAAGGTGATACTGGAATAAGGAGGCAGAAAACCACAGAGGCTGGTCCACTGGACCAACCAACTGTCTTGCCAAAGAGGCAAAGGGTCAGCTCTTAGCTCCATGGGTGCAATAAACCCCAAAACCCCACCTCAGAAACTAAAGGCCAGGAAACATGATCTAAGAATTACATTGCATCTACTTATTAGTTGGATAATATAAAAATATTCCCTTTATAAAATTAATGTACAGGCATTGTATAATAATATGATCCTATTTAAGCATCTGTGCAAAATCCCAGGCACATATACATGCACACACACATATATAACTGTTTAAAGTATTGATCTTGGCTTTGTTTTGTTTTGTTTGCCCTTTTCAGATAGAAGAAACTTGAGTTGGTCTATGTTCTAGTGGCAAGGGCCTACTAGAAAGATAAATATTGCAGCTCTGTAGAGAAGACAATTACAGAGCAAAGCTTCAGGGAAGGGAGTAGAGCTTGGAATCTGGAAGCGATTGGAGGGTCAGATAGTGAGAGGTTGTTGTTGTTATTGTTAAGTGCCATGGAGTGGAGTCAGTTCTTACTCATAGCCACCCTGTACAAGGTTTCCGAGGAGCAGCTGGTGAGCTTGAACTGTCGACCTTACGGTTCAAACTGACCTTGCAGTCCAGCACATTAACCCACAGAGCCACAGTGCTGGGAATGCAGGTTAGTAAGTTTGAATGTTGGGTTGCAGGAAGTTGGGAGTAGTCCTATATGTTTTAAGAAGCAGGAGGCAAGGCATCTTTGATGAATGAGAGATAGATAATCTAGGACAAAAGATTCGAATGGAAAGAGGAAGTCTGTGAGAACATAGAATGATTTCCGGTAGATACTGAGAGTCCGTTGAAGAGTTCTCAGCCACCGTCAGGTCCCTCTGTGTCCTCCTTTGCTTCCCTCACCTTTTAACCAAGAAGCTGACCTAATTTAGCATTGTAATTCAATCTATACAACAGGGTGGGGAGGGAACTGCTGCTATTGGACAGAACCAATAATTAAACTTAGCTCTAATGTTGACAAGATGATAATGCAGAGAAAGATGAGTAATGCATGCAAACATACAGTCTCCATTACAAAGAGCTGCAACAAAGACGCTAACAAGGATAAGTAGAGACAAGAGAAGGGAGGGAGGGTCAGAGTTCAAATTATGACTTAAGCATCAGTTATGTTCATAAACTGGAGTAAGAGTAGGTTAGAATTTAAAAAGGACACTGGATCCTGATGCTGTAAAATCCTCATATTTGTTTGTTTGCTAGGTATAAATTTGTTGTTGTTGTCAGGTGCCATCGAGT
>NW_006408578.1:1574380-1614752 GCF_000296735.1 Chrysochloris asiatica | reverse complement strand
ACATCTCTGCTCTTCAATACTTTAAAAAGTTCCTGTGCAGCAGATTTGTCCAGTGCAATACGTCGTCTGATCTCTTGACTGCTGCTTCCACAAGTGTTGATAGTTGATCCAAGAAGAATGAAGTCCTTGACAACTTCAATCTTTTCTCCATTGATAAGAATGTCCAGTAGTGAGGTATAAAATACATCATGCTTAATAGTAAAGATCCAAGTTAGTGCCAGAGACTTGAAGTACGTTCCATTGAAGGGATACATCTTGGTTTTGTTTCTATTAATTACCAACCTTTGAATTTTGAAAACTTTCAAACCTACAGAAAAGTTGCAAAAATAGTATAGCAATTCCGATAAACAGTTTGCTCTACTTGCTCTACCTCTTCCTATATATACATGGATTCTTTCACTTTTTCATTCATATTTATTATCAGCTGAGCCATTTTAGCGTCTCTGCAGACACTTCCCTCACAAAAACATTAACACTTGTAAGAACAAGGACATCCTCCTATCTAAGAACACTAGAATGATCACGCCAGAAAATTTTTCATCAACAGAATACAACTACATATTTACATTTCCCCAAATGTCCCAAAATGGCTCTAATAGTTGGACCAGTGCTCTTTTCTTTTTCACATAGATTTTATTTATTTGCTTAACTTTTTATTTTGACTTGAGTGAAGGTTTATAGAGCAGACCATCAGTTTTACATTCATCATATCAGATACTTTATGTCATTACACTGATTGCAACCCCTTCATGTACCAACAGTTATTAGCATTTACCTCTATTCACTTTAAATATTGTATTCCTCATTGTGTCTTCAACTACCTTCATCTTTTCTCTGCTAACCTCCCTATTGTTGTATATTGCCTGCCGGGTCACCCATGTTAACATGTGTCAATCCTCTGTTGTTGTTGTTAAGTGCTGTTGAGTCAGTTTTGACTTATATCAACCCTGTACAGATTTCCTAAGAGTGGTGATGAGTTTGAATTGCCCTCTAGCCTGCGAATAATTTTCCCTCTCCCCTTACTCTCCCATAACCATCATAGATTGCTTCTTTGACCAAGGAAACCTTTTCTTAGCTTGTTACAACATTGGTTTCATACAATATTTGTCCTGTAATTGACTAATTGTGATCAGCATGATATGCTCCATCTTCATTCATTTGTGAGATATTTTTCAGATTCATGATTTTTCTTCAATGTTTCATAGTATTCCATGATGTGTATGTACCAAAGTTTGTTTAACCATTCTTCTGTAGATGGGCATTTAGGCTGTCTCCATCTTTTTGATGTGTCTGTTATAGACAGCATATTGAAGGATCCTGTTTTCTTCTCTATTCTGTTCTCTCTGTCTCTTGACTGGAGCATTTAATCCATTTACATTTAGTGTAATTATCAATAGGTATTAATTGATTGATGTCATTTTTTATTGTTTTTTTTTTGTGTGTGTGGTACTGATGGTTTCATACACTTGATTCTTCTACAGTAGCTTTAGCTTTATGAAAAAATTACACAGAAGTAAAGTTCTCATATGATCTTGCCCCCTATTATTAACATGTTACATTGGAGTTGCACACTTGTTACAACTGCTGAACCAATAGTGATATAATTTTACTAACAACTGTTACTAGCTTACATTAGGGCTCAGTCATATATCATTGATATAGGACTGTCATTGACATATAGCATTGATCTACCAGGTCGTATATCATGTATCATTGACATATCACCATTAATGATTAATGTCCTATATTAATACACATCACCATCATATAGAATCATTTCACTGTCCTAAAAATGCCCATGTGTCACCTATTCATCCCACCCTCTAATTCCCTGACAACCACTGATCTTTTCACTGCCTCTATAATTTGACTTTTCTAGAATGCCATATAGTCAGAAATCAGGCAAGAGAGCTTTCAAAAGTTTATGGGAAATTTCCACTATATTTCAATTCCATTTTCCACCAACTTTTTGAAGTCCCCTTGTACAATATGTAGCTCTTTTAGACTGGCTTATTTCACTTAATGATGTGCATTTACAATTCCTTTATGTGTTTTTTTTTAGGGGGTGTGTGGGCAAGGATTAAGGACTGAGGGTTAGTTAGTGTTGGGACTATGACTAGGTCTTGGGTAGGCCTAGGACTTTGTTAGAGCTATGGTTAGAATAGCGTTAGTGTTAGAGGTGAGGGTTGGGCTAGGGCTAGGAGTAAGGTTTGGTCTATTTTTTAGGGTTACTGTCAGGTTAATTTTAATTTATGTATTTTTCTTGAAATCTATTTGATTTCCTCTTCATTTGGAAGATAATTCCCTCTTTTTACTTTATCGTTTTGTTGTTGTTTCAACTGTTATCTCTGGTTCTTTTTTCAGTCTTATAGGTCTGTTTTAACGTTGCATACCTCTATACGTGGGTTGAGTCTAGGTAATGTTGTCATGTATGTTGCTCTCAGGTTGTCATCAGCTATTGTTGGTTCTTTGTACAAAGAACTCCCTTTATTATTTTTGTAAGGTTGGTCTGGTTTTTACAGATACTTTTTAATTTCTGTTTGTCTGAAAATGACCTAATTTTGCCATCATATTTGATGGACATTTTTGCTGGATATATGATTCTTGGTTGGCATTTTTTTTTTTCTTTCTTTCTTTCTTCCAGAGTTTTACAGATGTCATTCTGTTGTCTTCTTGCCTGCAGGGTTTCTGCTGAAAAATCAAAGCTTATTCTTATCAATTTTCCTTTGTAGGTAACTTTTCACTTTTCCTGAATTGCCCTCAGGATTCTTTCCTTATCTTTGGTTTTTAAAAGTTTGATTTTAGTATGTCTTGGTGTTTTTCTTTGGGACATCTATCCTGTTTCGAGTTCATTCAGGCTGTATTCCTCTTTCATGAAGTTAGAGAAGTTTTCTTCCAAGAACACTTGTACAATATTCTCTATTGGGGTTTTTGTCTCTTCCTGTTCAGGATTTCATATCACACATATATCACTCCTCTTGATAATGCCCTACATATATATATATCTTAGGTTTCTTCAAACTTTTTTGTTCTTTTTTTTCTGATTGTTCCTCTAGTAGAAAGTTATTGAGAGATTTTTCAAATTCGATAATTTGAGTGTCAGTTCTGTTTATTTGCCTTTTCAGTGTATTACCTAAATACGAAGTCTTGGTGCTAATCTTCTGGCTCTCTAAGTGCTGATTTTGTATAGTTGCCAGTTTTTCAATTATCTTGTCAATTTGTTTCCTGATTTTCCCCATAGTTTTGCCTATGTTTTCCTCAATTTCATCTGTAGTTCTCGTGAACTTTCTCTCAATCCATTGAAGTTGCCTAATTAGCATTTTTTTAGGTTCTTTATTAGGTAGTTTTGATACTTTTCTGGCTCTGTATTTTGTTATATTTTCTGACTCTGTATTTTGGTCACTTGTTTGAGACACTCTGTCTTGTTTCTTTGTGTACGCTGAAATTGTTTCCTTCGAGACATTATGGTGTCACATTTATGCTTAGTTGATTATTGCATATTGGTATATTCGCAGGCATTTACCTCCTGTCTCTTGGTAGATCTGGTAGAGACCAGAAGTGTGAACACAGTTGGTTTTCTGTTCACTGTTTTTACCACTGATTCACAAGCCTCCAGAAGCAGGGGTGGTATTCCCAGCTCCCAACCCCAGACAAACCCGAGGCTACAGAAGAGGTGTCATTGGCCACTGGGTTGGTGAAGGCAGGGACTGGCCAAGCCCCAATCTACAAGGAGGGCAAGGAAACAAGTGAGAATTGCACCTCCATGCCACCAGCCTCCAGCTGCATCCTGTGACCTGCAGGTCACAGTATGGACAGTCACATTCAAAGGTCCAAGATGTTTCTCAAGATAGAAGTTCAGTGAAGAAGAAGAGGGCCCACATTTAGATGGATTGACTCAGTGGTAGCAACAATAGGTTCACGCGTAGCAACAATTGTGAGGATGGTGCAGGACCAGCCAGTGTTTCATTCTGTTGAGTCAGAACCCACTCATTAGCGCCTAACAACAACAACATGTCAAGTTTTAATCATTTGGACCAAGTCTACCTTTCAAGAGGTGGATAGGAATATCTTCAGATTTCCATTTGATTCTGAAATTCTGTGGCCTCTGATTTCTCAGGAAATATCAGCATGGTTAGATTATGCTTTCAGCTAAATGTATGGATACTGTTTCAGTCATTTCCTCATCCCCCAAAATTATTATTGTACCTGGCACATAATAGAAACTCAATAAACTCCTGTGTGAATGGTTGAGTGGAATTCTTACATGATCTGCCACAGCAGGCTCTGCCTCCCTTTCACCTTCCATTAGTTTACAGGTATGAATTCTGCATCTGGTCTTTTGACAGTTAGGACAGTAGTTACATTGCGAATGTACAAAGAGCAAGAACGAGAGCCTGGAAATCAGTCAGTCCTTCCATATCAGAGGTAAGAGATTACGTGAATCACAAGGAATTTGAAGCCTTGCAGGTTTTAGCTCTAAATCAACAATATGAAAACGCTGGAGATCAGTAGTCAGGAAGACTGTTTACCCCACACACCTCCAAATTTCCTTTGAAATACAAACCTTCTGTTTGGCAGCAGGTGGTGAAAGCAATGGCAGGGTATCAACCCTTCCTTAAAAAATCATTCACTCGGTTTCCTTTTGGACTTGTGTGAAACTCTCACTCCAAGAGCCTGCCCAGCCAGATGAGTGAAAAAGTATACCACCTTCTTACAATGTGAGAAGAATGCCTTCTACTATAAAACCTACTCCCACATCCTTGGGTCAGGTACGCCTTTGGTATGATGTGACTTCTTATTAAGGGAAGAGAAAGAAGCAGCAAAGGGGCTTTTCTAAAACATACCTTCAGTCTTGGATCAGGTTATCCTTTAAAGAATCACATTGTGTCAACACATATAAATAAATCAGAAATGTAGACATCAAATGTCACAAAGCTGGTGAAGGGATACCACACATAAGCATGCCTGTATATAAATCAGAACTAACTTTTCCAACATGATGTGAAAAGATAACACGTACAGACAGGTTGTTGTTGTTATTGTTAAGTGCCATTGAGTAGGTTCTGACCCATAGCGACCTGTGTAGGGTTTCTGAGGAGTGGCTGGTAGGCTTGAACCGTCAACCTTGTGGTTCAAACTGACTTTGCAGTCCAGCGCTTTAACCCACAGCACCACATATTTTTATCCATCCTTTTAAATGTATTTTCAATTATATAAGTAATGTCAAAATGCATGAACACTGCAGAAATTATGGAAGCAATTTGGCTTTGAAAGCCCCCCTTGACTTCATCCTCTCCTATTCCTCACCCTTTCCTCTAAGTGGCCAATCTCACAGATGTTGTTTGAATTTCTCCAGTTCTTTCCCTGGCATGTGTCTGTCCATATACATAAGTAATAGAGAAATGCAAAGTACTAGAGAAAGGAGTTCAGCCATAATGTATATGTGTTCTTCTGCCTCTTGCTTCATAACCTTGATGTATTTTAGAAATCTTAATTTACTCAGAGAGCTTGATGGTTTGTTACTAGATCCTGAGGCCCCTGGGGCTCTGTGAAGGCATCCCCATGGGCAGCCCAGGGAATGGAGAGAAGTCACACAGGACTATTGCAGCCTCCCACACCTGCCCCAGGCAGAGAGAGGGCCTCTAATTTTGTCTTATTTTCTTTGTTGAGCTTCTATATAAATTTTTATTTTTTTAAATGTTTTATTGTGAATTATGTGATAGTTTACATGGGAGAATATTAGGTTTACATTCATCTTATCGTATATCATTTCATTGCCATGGTCACAATCCCCTCCATGCATCATCAACCAACCAAAGGGTATATACTACAAGCCTGCCCCCCGGTCATCAGCACACAGCTCCTCTCCCTTTCTGGGTCTGAAGAGCCCAGCTGCTCCATCTCTCTATGTCATCGACTCTGCCTCCATCTCAGGGATCACTGCTTCTCTGGGAAGGGTCCCCCACTCTGCTTTTCTCCCTTGATGGTCCCAGGGACCTCCGCGCCTGGACTGCAAAGTCAGTCACTCCCCTCCTTTTCCTACAAAACGTCCACCTTTACATATAAATTTTGATTTGACATGAGAAAAAAACTTGGTTGCTTGGGGGAAAAAAAAAAGATTGGCACACTCACAAGAATGATATTTATAAACACAAAAAATTTTTTTAACTAAAAATAGCAAGTGTTGGCAACGATGTGAAGAAACTGGAACGCTTGTGCTTTCCTAATAGGAATGTAAATGATGTAGGCCCTGAGGAAACAGTTTGGTGATTCCTCAAAAAATTAAACATAGGATTACTATACCCGATACCACTGAGTCATTTCCGACACACCACTACCCTATAGCACAGAAGAGAACTGTTTCATAGGGTTTCTGGGAATGATCTTATGGGATCACACAGCCTCATCTTTCTCCTTGAGATCAGCTGGTGAGTTTGAACTGTGGACCTTGAGGTTAATAGCCCAATGTTTATCCCATTGCGTCACCATGGTTCCTACCACTTGACCTGGCAATTCTACTTCTAGGGATATACCCCAAACACGAGAGAGCAGGGATTCAAACGAGGTTCTGTACACCAGTGTTCCTGGCAGAACTACTCACAATAGAAAAACAAGGTGGAAACCACATGTACCCACAGGTGAATGGATAAACAAAATGTGGTATGTCCATAAAATGCAATATGATCAAGCCATAAAAAGAAGTGAAGTTCTGATGCATACATGAAAGAACCTGAGAACTTCATGCTACGTAAGGTAAGTCAGACACAAAGGGACAAATATTGTACAATTCCATATACATGAAATAGCTTCTTGTTGTGTGCCTTCAAGCTGGTTCCTACTTAAAGCGATCCTGTGTAGCGTTTCTGGAACTTTAAATCTTTATGGAAGCAGAAAGCCTCATCTTTTTTCCCTGGTGGATTCAGACTGCTCACCTTGCAATTGACAGCCCGATATGTAACCTGCTATGCTACTGAGGCGTGTCTATGCACAGAGGAAAAAAGTAGAACAGTGGTTACCAGTGGGTGGAAGAAAGACTAATTAGGACGTTACTGCTTAATGAATACAGTTCTGTTTGGGGTGATGAAAAGGTTTTAGAATTAACTGGTAGTGATGGTTATACAATATTATGAATATAATTAATGCCACTTAGTATATATAATATTGTTGGTAAGTTGTTAAGTGCTAACGAGTCTGCAACAGTAGTGAGGTTGGTCCAGGATCAGGCTGTGTTTCGGTTTGCTGTGCATACCATCGCTATGAGTCGGTGCCGGCTTGATGGCACCTAACAACAACAAGTCTTTTCCGACTCATAGTGACCCTGTATAGGATTTCCAAGGAGTGGCTGATGAGTTTGAACCACCAACTTTGTGGCTCAAACCGACCTTGTGGTCTAGTGCTTTATCCCACAATGCCACACTAGGACTCCATATATAATGTATATAACATATATATAGTATATCTAGGAGCTCTGGTAGGTATGATTATGGGTTGGGCTGCTAACAGGTCAGCAGTTTGAAACTACCGGCTGGCCATTCCATGGGAGAAAAATAAGGCTTTCTGCTCCCATAAAGATTTACAGCCTCAGAAACCCTATACAGGGTCTCTATGAGTTGGAACCAACTCCAAGGCAAACCACCACCACCACCACCACCATTGTATATCTAGAGGGTCCTGGAGTGGACCTGTAGGATAAGCATTAGACTACTAACCACAAGATAGGCTGTTCAAATCTAAGCCGTTGTTCCTCAGTATCCCTCTGTAGAGTCGCAATGAGTCGAAACCAACTCAAAAGCAATTTATAACAACGCAGTATATGTGTGGCACTGTAGGATCAACACTAGATTGCGAACCACAAGGTCAGCTGTTCAAACCCACCAGCCGCTCCTTGGAAGCCCTATACAGGATCTTTATGATTCAGAACTGACTTGACGGCACTTAATAGTAGCAACAGTATATATAATATATATGATATTATAATGGTACACTTGTTGTTAGGTGTCATCAAGTCAGTACCAACTCATAGCGACCCTATGCACAACAGAACAAAACACTGCCCGGTCCTGGGCCAACCTCACAATTGTTGCCACACTTGAGCCCATTGATGCTGCCACTTTGCCAATCCATCTCACTGGGGTTTTCTTCTTTTTCTCTGACCCTCCACTTTACCAAACATGATATCCTTCTCCAGTGACTGTTACCTCCTGACAATAAGTCCAAAGTATGAAAGATGAAGTCTGGCCATCCTGGCCTCCAAGGAGCACTCTGGCAATAAAATAAATGGAAAAGAAAATGTAAATAAAAGAAATGTAAAAAAAATAAGAGTTGATAGAGTACTATTCTTTTGTCTTTGCCTCCAGCTAAGATGCAAGTGTTCCTGAGAAGAATCAGACATGCAGTCTCTGATCTCATTGGCATCTTTTTTCTGGAAACAATTTCAGAGTGAGAGGGAGAATGTAACATTGACTTGCTTCTACCCTCCCAGTGTGGTCAGTTTTTGGAAAACTAAAAACAAAAAGGATTAGGAAAGGCCACAGATGGAAGCAGGCAGGCCATTTCCTGTCTAATTTCTACTCTGTGAAGAACAGGAGCTCATGTGATCACCTCGTGTGCTGCATATTACTGTGTATAGCATCCACACAACCCGGAAATCACTACCCATATGCACTTGAACTTTCCCTGGGTATTTTCCAGTCCTTGGATTCTAGACTTTTCTGTAAAGTTGGACTCAAACCCAAAGCCCCTTGAAAGACCAGCATCGTACTCTTATCTGGGAGGAATGCAGCAAAAGCTGACCAGACAGAACTGCTCCAACCTAAAGGAAAGTTCCTTTCTGGCCCACGTAACCTGATGGTCTGGAAAATCTTTACATCAAACACAAGCATAATAAAAACCATCTCTAAAGCTCTAACATGCAAGAGGGCCCTGGATGGGAAGCTTTTCCTTTTTTATATCAAAGTGCCTAGTCAGAAAACCCTAGCAAGTTACAGAGTTCCTTTTTAGCTCAGTGCCCTCATCTGTACGCAGGAATAGACTAGGTAACAAGCAAGGTAAGCACAGGTGTACTGGTGCTTACTTACTAATCTGTAGTGAACAATTAACCATGTTTTTCACCACATGTGAAATTGTTCATTACAGGTTAGTATGTAAATAAAAGCTATGAAAGTGTTCACTGCAAATTAGAAAGCACAAAATAAGTACATGCTTACCTTGCTTACTGGGTACTCAGTCCCTGTCAAGGTCTGTAAATATAAAACAGAAGCTTTGATTCTGTAATAAAGTGCTGTGGGTTTGGGAGAGACAGATGCCAGCCAGACCTAGAAACAGAATCTGTGTTGCCATGTAAGAATGAGAAATTGTTCACTACAGACTAGTAAGAATGTCCAAGTAAGCCCAGGCTTACCTTGCTTATTGGGTTATCCAACACTGATCATGAGCTTCAAAATAATGATGTGGGGCTGTGGGTTAATGCTCTGGACTGCAAGGTCAGTTTGAACAGCAAGGTAAGTGGTTCAAGCTCACCTGTTGGAAACCCTATACAGGGTCACTATGAGTAGGAACTGACTCGACGGCACTTAACAACAACAAACAACATCTCATAAGATTTTTGTAAGTTATAACAGAACTCAGTTGCCTATAAATGAAACATATGTGACACACAGATGAAACTGAATGCTCAAATCGAGTAGGAAAATATGCTCATTTATGTGTACTTTCCCTCCCCAATAAATGAGATAAGAAGTCTAAATGTAAGCACAGTGCCTAGCAGAGATCAAGCATTCAATAAATGCCAGTGTGGTTATAGTCATCTTTTGTTTAAAATCATATGTGTAGATGCAAGATCTAAAGGAGCTCTGGTAGTGGTTTCGTAGTGGTTACAAAAAGGGCTGCGAATCTCAAGGTCAGCAGTTCAAAACTACCAGCTGTTTCGCGGGAGAAAGATGAGGCTTTCTGCTCCCGTAAAGATTTACAGCTTCGGAAACCCCGTATAGGGTCGCTATGAGTTGGAACCGACTCCACAGCACATAACAACAATGTATGACATACATAGGTTGCTGTTGTTGTTGTTGTTAAGTGCCCTCAAGTCAGTTCTGACTCATAGCAGCCCTGTATAGGGTTTCCGAGGAGCAGCTGGTGGGTCTGAACCACCAACCTTTCTGTTAGTAGTCCAGTGCTTACCCTGCAGCGCCACACCAAGACTCCATGACATATATGTAGATATGTTTTATTATGCCACCATGATTCTATTACAATATTACATGTAAAATGTAATGGGAAATAGCTAGGGTTTTGTTTTAAAATTTTTTAAAGTTGACTTTATTTTTTAGAGCCATTTTAGATTGACAAAAAAACTATACAGAAAGTACTGTGTTTCTGCATACCCTTTCACCTCTCCACCCTCCATCCCTCCACCCCACCCCCACACCATTTCTATCTTGCACTAGTGTGGGATGTCTACTTTTCTCAACTTAATAATCAGAGTGTTCATAATATTCACATTCAATATTGATTGATACAGGGTTAAAGGGTATAAACTGTTTAGTATTTAATATCTTAACACATTCAACTCCTATAGTATCTGATAAAAAAATTCCCTACAAGAAAGTGTGCATCTGACCCCGTCTCCCTAATTGTTAGCTACCGGAAACCCTGTACAGGGTCGCTATGGGTCGGAACCGACTCGACGGCACTTAACAACAACAACAACATTCATTAAGCATCGCTATGATTGGGAACCAACTTGAGGGCACTTAACAGCAACAACATTCACTAGAAACTTACTCGGTGCCAGTCACAATTCATATTTTATCTCATTTAATTCTCATGACAACCTGATGAGTCAAGTATAAAACAAAGACCCTGATAATTATTGTCATTTGCTCAATATCATTCAAGTTTAGGACTTGAAGCCAAACAGACAAACACGAAAATCTACTCTGAATTGCCACGCTATGCTGCTGAGTTTCTCTCTACACTGGAGGACAGTGAGTGTAAGTATGTGTTAATGTATTTCAAGGTGCCTGTCAACAGTCCCTCTGATGGGAAGAGTTGTGGGTCCGTTGTCCCCAGATTAGGGGAGTTGGGCGAATAGTCAAGTTACCATTTGGTTCTAGGGTACCATAACCTAATAAGTAAGGAGCACTGTAGACACTGCTGCTAACTGAAAGGCTGAACCCACCAGCAGTTCCACGGGAGAAAAGCCTAGGGGATCCTCTCACTTAAAGGTTGTTGTTTGTTGTGTACCGTGAAATCGGTTCCCACTCATAGAGACCCTGTACAGGGTTTCCGAGGAGTAGCTGGTGAGTTTGAACCACCAGCCTTGTGGTTGAAACTGAGCTTTTGATCTGATGCTTATCCTGCAGCGCCACACCAGAACTCGCTTAAAGATTAAAGCCTAGGAGGTCCTATGGGGCAGTTGTACTCTGTCACACAGGGAGGCTCTGAGTCAGAATCAGCATGATGGTATCCACAGCAGACACCCAGTAAGGACTGAAGTGCCATTTCTCTGTCACCTCTTTCTCTTGGAGGTTCCCTCTGAGACCTACTGGCCTCACTCCAGAGCCCAGAGGAAGCACACTTCCTCAGTAATGCATCTGACAAAAATATCACTCCTGCTACTACAGAGAGGAAGAAAAGTGCACATAAATAAGCATATTTTCCTACTCAATTTGAGCATTCAATTTCATCTGTGTGTCGCATGTGTTTCATTACACAGGCAACTGAGTTCTGTTAAAAGCAAGGTTCCGGAATGCATTCCTGTTTATATCATTCCGTGAAAGAAGTTGTTCTAAAACTATGTTTTTGAACTTGCCCCCTTGAAAGGAGTGGTATATATATATATATATAAACATACATACATACATGTATGCATATATGTACATATGCATATATGTAGAGAGCCATACATATGTATACATGTATAGAGTAATGGTATGGTGCTCTGCAAAGTCCGTTTGACCTTCAAGGTGGGCAGTTCAAGCTCACTAGCTGTTCCTCAGAAACCCTACACAGGATCTCTATGAGTCGCAACCGACTTGACAGCACTTAACAACAACACAACATACACATGTAAGTATAGGGTTGTTGTCGTTGTTAAGTGCTATTGAGTTGGTTCTGATTCATAGTGATCCTGCATAGGGTTTCCGAGGAGTAGCTTGTGGGTCTGAACCGCCAACCTTGTAGTTTGCAGTCTAGTGCTGAGCCTATATTGCCATGCCAGAAGTCCAAAAGTATAGGGTAACGTATGGCAAACAGAGAAGGAATGGAATGGGCAGTAAGGAATATGTTTAGAGGAGACAAAAAATACAGCAGATAGGACCTGAATTTGAGTGCCTTCCCTTCTGGCTCCACCATTAGCTGGTGAGGGGGAGATTAAACAAAGTAATAGTACCTGTATGTATGCACACACACAGAGAACACTAAACAGATCCTTGGATAGGTTGAATGTTGTTGTTGTTAAGTGCCATCGAGTCATTTCCAACTCATAGTGGCCCTGTATAGGGTTTCCAAGGAGCGGATAGTGAGTTCGAACCTCTGACCTTACAGTTCAAGCCAATCTCGAGATCAAGTGCTGATCCTATGGCGCCACACAAGGATTTGGTGGGTATATACATTGCTGCTTTTGTTGTTGTTAAGATATACATGTTGTTATTAAATGTCGTTGAGTCGATTCCACCCCATAGCCACCCTGTATAGGTTTCCGAGGAGCGGCTGGTGAGCTTGAACTGCTGACCTTGCAGTTCAAAGTGACTTTACAGTCCAGGGCATTCTCCCACAGCACCACACCAGGACTCCCAAGATATACATAGTACCTCCTCAAAATATACATGGAAGTCCTGACCCCAGCACCTGTAAATATGACCTTACTTGGAAGTAGAGGTTTCCTTTTGTTACATAGGGAGTCCCTAGGTAGTGCAAATGGTTACCATACTTGGCTGCTAGCTAAAATAATGGACGTTCAAGACTGCCCAGAGGAGTCTTACAAGCAAGTCCTGGTTATCTACTTCTGAAAAATCAGCCACTGAGAACCCCATGACACACAGCTCTACTCTGATACACATGGGATTTGTGTGAGTCATAGCTGATTTGATTCAGTGAGAACTTTGTTGTTGTTACATTAATGAGTCCAAACAGGAGTACGGTGAGTCGTAAATCTAATCTCTTCTGTGTGATGTCTTACAACAAGACAGAACAGACACAGAGACATACACAAGGAAAAGGCAGAGCCCATGTGAGGATCCACGTAGGACAGGGCTTCAAAACATTTGTAGAAATTCTACAATCTCTAAATTCCATTTTCCATGAACGTTTGGAAGTCCCTTTGTATAAGCAATGGAATATCAAAGAACTCCTGAGTTACCAACGAGAAAGGACCCTACCCTGCCATCCATGTCCTGATTTGGACTTCCAGACTCCAAAATTTTGAGAAAATAAATTTCTGTTCCTTAAAGCCACCCACTTATGAACTGTGAGAAGAATACTGAAAGTACCATGGACTGCCAGAAAAAAAAAAAAAAAAAAAAAAAATCTGTCTTGTAAGAAGTACAGCCAAAATGCTCCTTAGAAGCCAGGATGGCCAGACTTCATCTCATGTTCTTTGGACATGTTATGAAAAGGGATCAGTCCCTGGAAAAGGACATCAAGCCTGGTAAAACTGAGGGTCAGTGAAAAAGAGGAAGGTCCCTGCTGAGATGGATTACCACAGTGGTTACAACAATGGACTCAAACCTAACAATGATTGTGAGGTTGACCCCAGACCAGGCAGTGTTTCCTTCTGTTGTACATAGGGTCGCTATGAGTCAGAACTGACTTGAAGACACCTAACAATAACACCCCCCAGGAAACTCAGACACTTCCTGAGAGCAGGATAAACAATGATAATAGTAATGAAGAAGCACACATACCTAGCCAAGATTCCCCTACCTCCTCTGAGCGCCAGGCCTGAAGAAATTGTCAACATTTTCCCTACACCCTTCCAAGATCTTTACTCAAGAAAACCTGATAGTTTTGTCAACAACTCTCCCTAAAAGCACCTCATAAAGCAGTTTTCCATCCTGTCACTCCCTCTCCTGGGTGAAAGCTTCCTGAAGACCAATAGGAAAATCAACACAGGGAATCTGGGGAGAGCACATTTACAAAGCTGCCCCACACAGGCCATGCAATGACCCCCGTGAGAAATGAGGAGCTGTCAGGAAAAGTGAATAGAAAGAACCTGATCTCCCATTATTTTTTAAAATAAATGGAGCCCAGTTTGCCTCTACTATAATCCAGGCATAACATTTATATGAGAGCATAAAATACTACATGGTTGTAAGTAAAACAATATGTGTCTCTCTGAATAATAGCGAGACCTCTTGCCAGTAAGACTATATTTTGACCAAATAAAAGATGACCTAAATTTGACTCAATGGGATGGGATTTACTACATGATTGCTTCTTGAAAATAAAAGGATGGAGATAGGAGGTGTCATGGGGATAGAAGGAAGTGGCAAGGACGGGAAGGACAAGAGAAAAACAGAATGGACCGTTTCTGCTGACTGAGTTTAAAGCACTTTTGTACAAAGAATAAAGGACATTTAATTTTAAATGTTTAGCATGTCCCCCAAATAGAAGCCTATGTTAGACATCTATCTATTTGGCAAAGTCCCACATGCCAGCTTCAAATAGAGAAGCAAATTTTCAGATCGAACAAGGAGGCCATTGTTGTCACCTCTCCTGATTACAGTGATTTCCATATGTCCTGCCTTGCATGCTTTCATTCAAAGATGTAGGATCCTTTAGCCAATATTTCTTGCGAACCTAATGTGTACCAGGCTCTCTGGTAAGACAAGAGACAGCTCCTTGCCCTAGGTTTATTCCATGGGGAGTGAATCTAGGGAATCATTTCAACCCAGTGTGATGGGGGCCTGGGCCAGTGACAAGTACCACTGCAAAGACAAACACGTTGCTATGGTTGTTGGATGCTGTAGGTTTGATTCCAACTCACAGAGACCCCTGTGACAGAATAGAATGGCCCTATTGGCTATAATGTTTATTGAAGCAAATTACCAGGTACTTCCTCATGCAGACTGATTGATGGGTTCAAACTCCCAATCTTCCAGTTAGTAAGCTAGTGTTTACCCATTGCACCAAAGGAGTTCTGAGAACCTCTAAATGAACCAGATGGACCAAAGTTAATAACATTAAAGCTGGGTACTAGAGGAGGAGTTAGTAAGTCAGAGAAACCAGAAAAGGGCAAAGCAACAAGCTATTGTCCACCTCACTTGTAACTAAAGACGACGTTTGTACAACTCTTGCACACATTGTCACATTTGAATAATACACTTTATGTTGCCAGAACTTTTGATATGCACATGAATTAGTTAGGAATCGGCTGTGGTTGAAGATCCTTTGGTTGGTGCAGTTTTCCCTTGGTGACTAACTGAACAGTTGGCAGTTCAAACCCTCCCAGCAGCATCATGCAAGAAATCCTGACGATCTGCTTCCATAGAGATCCCAGCCAGGAAACCCTTATGGATAGTTCTGCTTCTGTAACACACCGAGTCACCATGAATTAGAATGAACTCAACAGCAACGCGTTTGTTTTGTTTTGTTTGGATTTTGATGTCAACAAGATCCAAAAGAACAGTGGTTTAACAGTAGAATTTTTATTCTTTCTCACTTAACAGTCAAAGTTTGAGCAAAGAATTCAAAGGTCTTACAGCAAGTACCACAGGAGAAAGATGAAGCTGTCTGCTCCTACAAAGATTTACAGTCTCTGAAACCATATGTTGGGGCTGTGGGATAAAGCACTGGACCAAAAGATCAAGTTGAACCACAAGGTTGGCGCTTCATAACACAGGATTGTTATGAGTTGGACACCACTTAACAACAGCATGAGTCAGCATAACTCAATGGCAATGGGTTGGGTTTGGGTTTGTGTGGCAGCTACCAGCTCAGGGACTTCACACCCTTTCTATGGTGTTTCTCCACCAGCTCTTGGATGTTCTCTTCAGCCATTTGGTCCATGGCACATCACCACATCCACAACCCTGACGGAGGGAGAGAGGGGAATACAAAGGCAAAGTAAAGGCACGGCATTTTTCTTCAATTTATTATTGTTAAGTGCCATTGAGTCAGTTCTGATCCATAACGACCCTGTATAGGGTTTCTGGGGTTTCCTGGTAGCGTAGTGGTTACGAATCGGGCTGCGAACCTTAAGGTCAGCGGTTCGAAACTACCAGCTGCTCCGCGGGAGAAAGATGAGGCTTTCTACTCCAGTAAAGATTTACACCCTCGGAAACCCTGTACAGGGTCGCTATGGGTCGGAACCGACTCGATGGCACATAACAACAACAACAACAATAGGGTTTCTGAGGAGCAGCTGGTACTACTCAGATCCTGCACAACCACTTCTCCCCACACACATTCAGTCAGAACTTAGTCCATGACCACCCTTGGCTACTAAAAAGGTGGAACCAGCATCTTTGATCAAGGCAACTATATATCCAGCCAAAGATTGGCCACTGTTTACCACAGAAGAAAGAGGAGTGGATATTGGGGGGCACTAGCTCAACTACTGCATATGAGCCCCTCTCTTCCTCTTGTCCTCTCTGAGGTACCGCAAATCTTAAAGGGCTTCCAGTAAACTACGGAAGATATTGCATACATTCACATACCCACAAGATGTTCATTAAAAAAAGAGAGAGAGAGAGAGAGAGATCAAGACTATGGGACGTGACAGCAGAAGACACTGAAGACAAAACCCAAGGCTGTGGCTAATGGGCTGGAGTAGGCTGTTTCTGCAGGTATATACCTGTTGTAGATTCAGTTGTGTCCCTTAAAAATATGTGTTGGAGTTCTAACCCCTATAAACCCATTAAGAGGCCTGGTATGGTGTTGTGGGTTAATGCACTGTACTGTAAGGTCTGTTTGAATTGCATAGTTGGTGGTTCAAGCTCACCAGCCATGCCTCAGAAATCCTATAAGGGTCCTTATGAGTCGGAGTCAACAACATAAACTCATTGGCCTCAAGTCAATTCTGATTTATGGCAACCCAATGTATTACAGAGTAAAACTGCACTCCATAGGGTTTTCTTGGCTATAATCTTTATGGAAGTCTTTCTTCTGCAACACTGCTGGGTGGGTTCAAACCACCAACCTTTGGGTTAGTAGCTGAACACAACCACTGGAATCCCCCAAGGACCTTCTAACCTCTTTACCTGTTGGTGTCAACCTGGTTGGAAAAGGGGTTTCTTTGGTAGGTTAATTAGATCATACCCAAGTAGGGTGAGAGTCTTGATGTGGTGCTACACTTATGATTAGCAGTCCAGTGCAGGATAAGCACTGCACTGCTAATCATAAGGTTGGTGGTTCAAACCCACCAGTCACTCTTCAGAAACCCTATACAGGGTCCCTATGAGTCAGAACCAACCTGACAGCACTTAACAACAACAATAAGTAGGATGTAATTTAAATTTAATCACTTATGAGTTATAAAAAGAACAGATTAGACACAGAGATTCACACATGGGGGGAGATGTCATCTGAATATGACCAAGGAACTCAGGTACATCAGGAGCTACCAACAAGGAAGGACTAACAGGGCCCACACTCTGATTTGGATTTCTAGCATCAACAACTTTGAGAAAATAAAATTCTGTTCATTAAAGTCAGTGGCTTTTGCTATTTGTGTTACAGCAGCCCTAGGTAATTATGGCAGTACCTAACAACAAAAAGACAAATAACCCAATCACAACATGAGCATAAAATTGAATAGACATTATTCTAAAGACATTCAGTAGCCACCAAACACATGAAAAGATGCTCAACATCATTAGCCATCAGAGAAATGAAAATCAAAACCACAATGAGATACCATTGAAATCCCACTAGGATGACTAACCTTTAAAGAAAGAGAAAGAAGAAAGAAAGCAAATGTTGGCAAGGATGTAGAGAATTTGGAACCCTCACCCATTGCCAGTAGGAATGCAAAATGGTAGAGCTATTGTGGAACAATCTGATGATTCTTCAAATAACTAAAAATAGAATGACCATATGACCTAGCAATGCCACTAGTAGGTATATACTGACAAAACTTGAAAGCAAAAATTTAAACAGATACTTGTACATCTATGTTCATTTCAGCTCTATTCACAATTGCCAAAAGGTGGAAACAGCCTGTGTCTATCAACAAATGAATGGAGAAACAAAAGTGGCACATACATACAATAGGATACTTCTCAGCCAGTTGGAGAAACAAAGTCTTGATACATGCTACTCTATGGATGCATATGGCACTGTTATGAGTTGGAGACAACCATTCAACTTGATGGCAACTGGTTGCCATCTGATAATCGCTGTATTGTAAGGTCAACTGACTCAGAACCTTAATCACATCTGCAAAATTCCGTCACAGCATTATCTAGATGAGTGTTTGGTTAAATAACTGAGAGAAGATTTGTGTACATCAAGGGCTGGAGTGTTAAGATAGATTTCTGCCTCCCATTATAGACCTTTTTGCCCTCAGAGAGTCACATCTTTCCAAAATACAAAATATATTCACCCTCTCTCATAGTGTCCAAACATCTCATCGTATTAAATCATCAGTAGATTTAAAAACTAAGCATAAACCTTGTTACTTTGTGAATTAAGTATTCAGCTAAGGCTCCCCTGCATATACTACAAGCTCCACGTGCTTGACTCCTTCCCCTAACTCAGCCATTCTTATTGCTATGTTTGATTCTTACATCTGGTCTTCTTCAGGGATGTTACAAGCTAGCTCCCCATTCTCTCTTCTTTTCTGTTTAAGTTGATTGTGTTCCAAGCAATATTCTTCTGTCAGCATCTGTTTAAACTGGCTTTGCTATCTGAATTCCTTCTGCTCTTTCTTCTGGCACTTTTCCATTCACCAAAAAGACAATATGGTATCAGGACAAAAATAAAGACTGTGGAGCCTGGTAAATGTAGATTCAGATCTTCTTTCCAACACTTTTCAACTGAAAGTGACTTAGCCTCTCTGGACCCTGATTTCCTCCTCTATACATTTGGGATATCTACTACACAGGGGTGCTGGGAGAATTAAGTGATATAACATTCATAGCATATGTTGTTTTTATTAGCTGCCATTGATCTGGCTCACGATGCACAGCGACCCTGTACACAAAGGGATTGGACTATTGTGATCTATAGAGTTTTCATTGGTTGATGTTTAGAACTAGACCACCAGATCTTTCTACCTAGTCTGTCTTCATTTGGAAGTTTCATTAAAATCTGTTTAGCATCACAACAATACAAAGTTTATTAGCCAAAACTCAAGGCAAAAAATCTACCACTGTCTCCAAGTTCCAAACTGACTCCTAACAACCCTCTTTTGTTGTTGTTGTTAAGTGCCATCAAGTCGGTTCTGACCCATAGCAACCCTGAACAGGGTTTCCGAGGCTATAAATCTTTACGGGAGCAGAAAGCCTCCTCTTTCTCCCGCAGAGCAGCTGGTAGTTTTGAACTGCTGACTTTGTGGTTCGCAGCCGATTCGTAACCACTATGCTACCAGAGCTCCTTAACAACCCTCTAGGACAGAGTAAAACTGCCCCATAGTGTTTTCAAGACTGAAATCTTTACAGAAGCAGAGTGGTGGGTTAGAACCACCAACATTTTGGATGGTGTCCAATGCTTAATCCACTGTGCACCAGGGCTCCTTTCATAGTATACAGGGCATATGAATTCCAGGCCCTTCAGCTCTTTTGACATCTCTATCCCACTATTACCTCCCTTCCTTTCTTCCTCTCTCTCTTACCTTCTGTTACGGGTTAACTTGTGGCTTTCCAAAACATGGATTGAATTCCTGGCCCTGTGGATAAAGTATCCTGGTGGTACTGTGGATTAGGCCTTAAGCTGCTAACCAGAAGATCTGAGGTTCAAACCCATCAGCCGCTCCACAGGAGAAAGATGAGGCTGTGCCCATAAAGATCTATAGTCTCGAGAACCCTATTTTGGGTCACTTTTTGGTAGTGTTGTGGTTACGAGTTGGGCTGATAACCTCAAGGTCAGCAGTTCAAAACTACCGGGTCTTCCATGGAAGAAAGATGAGGCTTTCTGATGTATAAAGATTTACAGCCTCGGAAGCCCTACACAGGATTGCTATGAGTCAGAACCCGACTCCATGGCACATAACCAACCAACCATGAGTCAGAATCAGCCAGCTGGTAATAGGTTGGGCTTTGTACCTGTGGATAACATCCTGCTTGTGAAAAAAGTTTCTCTTTTGTTATGTTAATGAGACCATACCTGTACAGGGTGTGTTCCAAAGCTATTCACTTTTGAGTTATAAAAAGACCATAAAGACAAAAACACACCGGAAGACAGATGCCGTGTGAGGATCGTGCACAATTCAAGCAACTCCAACCAACTCCTGGGACTCCAGAAATGTGAGACACTGGATTTCTGTTCTTTAAAGCCGCCCACTTGTGGTATTTCTGTTAGAGCAGCACTAGACCCTTCCTTGGTCTCAAAGGACATTAAACTGAAGATAGTGACAACTACCTACTAATCCAAGGAGCTCTGGTAGCATAGTGGTTATGAGTCAGGCTGCTAACCTCAAGGTCAGCAGTTCAAAACTACCAGCTGTTCCATGGGAGAAAGATGAAGCTTTCTGTTTCCGTAAAGATTTACAGCCTCAGAAATGCTGTACAGGGTCACTATGCGTCAGAACCGACTCCACAGCATAGAACCACCTCCCACAAACCCCTGCCTTCAGTCGATTCTGACTCATGGCAACCTTATAGGGACAGAGTAGAACTCCTCCTGAGGGTTTCTGAGAAGATAGATCTGTACAGGAGCAGATAGACTCATCTTTCTTCTGAGGAGAAACTGGTGGGTTTGAACCACCTGCCTTTCATTAAGTAGCCCAACACTTAACACACTATGCCACAGGGTTTCTTTGTGATGACTACACTAACACATGAAAAGATACCTGCCTTGCAATGTAATCCAACCCTATCCCATCTGAATGCCAACATGGCAAGAACTCTAGCAACCAATCATTTCCACGAGGGACCATTACGGCAATAATGCTGCTCCCTCGTTGTCGTGACACCCTCTTTTGTACTTTTATAAATGTGTTTGGACTGTGTTCTCACATACTGTTACTCCACTTTAACAGATTTATGCCCCTTAGAAAAAGAGATCTGCTCTTGAAAGTGTTCCAAATCTATCCCTTATAGACATGCTTACGATAAAAGAAGGATTAATGGGCCAAAGTAAGTTAACTAAAGAGTAGAGGCTGCCCAGAGGGAAATGTTAAGGACTGGCTGGCACAAACGAACACTTCCTGGCAAACTTCTGGAAGTGCTGAAAGAAAAGGGTCAAGAGTCATCTGCTTAAGTAACGGTCTCCACGTCCAAATATTGGGAGTCCAGTCCTGCCGTCACAATGAGCTATTGTATGTGATGTGCTACCAACGGCATGCCAATTATACCAGTCATGAGGGTTTCTTTAAAAAAAAAAAAAGCCTACCACATGATCCTTAATCAGTTTTGTACTGTACAAGTATGCTATGGGTCATATGGGAAGGGTTTCCTAAGCAGGCCTACTTTATTTAGCATGTCTCAGTCCAAGCCTATCACCAGAACATGAATACAAACAACATCTCTGGAAAAAAGAATGGCCCACTTGGGGCCAGCAGTTTCCTCTTCCTCAGTTCATGGCTCATGAGGAAGAGCTCTTCTTCATTGTGGTGCTGTTAAGCAAGGATTCTAGAGAACGGATAATACTTTCACTGAGTTCTAAAGACTGAGACGGCAAGAGCTCATCAGCCCAGACAGATCGTACATCAAGGGTCCCATCAGTCAAAAGGCCCGATCTATAACTCATTAGAGATTCAGGGTGCCAAGGTAGCTACTGTATTAGTTCAGCATTATAGGCAGAAGGCCTGCATTTGCCAAATGTTTTACAATTATTTTTAAGAAGTATTACTCCCAAGACCCTGGAAGATTAATGAATACAATCTTCATTTTATAACTAAGGAAGCAGAAGTCTATCCCAGCACTGGAAGTTCATGGCAAACTAATGTTAAAGCTCTGGGTCAAACCCCTCAGGTCAATGTGCTTTCTAGTAAACCATTTTTGCCTCTTAGCAAGGACCTTTTAAGTTGAAGTAAAACAGGGGTGAAAGTTCAAAATCTGAGCCCAAGCAAAATTAACTTCTACGAATCGCATAGAAGACTTCTTTAAATTTTTAGAAGGGCAATTTATTTCCCCCTTTATGAATCAGTCTGCTAATCTCACGGTTGGCAGTTCAAAACTACCAGCAGTTCCATAGGAGAAAGATGAGGCTTTCTGCTCCCATAAAGCTTTACAGCCTCGGAAACCCTGTACAGGGTAGCTATGAGTCAGAACCAACTCCACGGTACTTAACAACAACAACAGTCATACAGAAAGACCCTCAACTGGATGGATTGGCACAGTGGCAACAGCAATAGGCTCAAACATAGCAACAATTGTGAGGTTGGCACAAGACCTGGGCAGTGTTCCCTTCTGTTATACATAAGGTTGCTGTGAGTGGTGCTGACATGATAGCACCTGACAACAACATCGTACAGGAATATTTGGTTGTTATCTATATGCATTAGTTAGGTTGTGATTACAGTTGCCATAACAAAAGGATCCCAAAACACAGGGGCTTACACACAGACTGATTGCTATTTATCTCACATATAATTGTCCAGAGGTAGACGGTCCACAGTGGTAAGGAAACTCCGCCATGCTCAATATATCCCTTTTGTCTTTTGAGTCCAAGGAGTCTGCTCTAGTTACACCATTCCCAACCACCAGGAAGGGGTCAGGGAACAGGACAATGCCACAGAAGTGAGTGGCACCTACTCACTTCCACTCACATCTCACTGGCCTCAACAGTCCCTTGGCCACTCCAAGCTACAAAGGAGCCTGGGAATTGTGATCTGGTTGGGCAGACAAAGATCCGGCAAAAATTGAGAATTCTATAAAGAAGAAAAGGAGTCCTTGGGTGTTGCAACTGGTTAACATACTCATCTGCTAACCAAACGTTGGAGGTTCACCAAGAGGTACCTCAGAAGGAGACATGGCGATCTACTTCAGAAAACTCTGCGATTAAAAATGCTCTGGAACAGAGTTTGACTCTGAGACACATAGGTCACTACCAGTTGAAGTCAACTCAGTAGCAACTGGATATTGGTTATAAAGAAGAGAAGAATAGGGTATTGACAGACAAGTCATTGTTTCATTCCTCTTAAGAGGCAAAGATTTATAATTCCCCAAGCCATTTTGCTTGCTTTATAGAAGGACATCAAGCCTGGAGTGAGTGAGAAGGAAACTTGGTATAATAAAAAAGGTCTAGTTTTAGAGCCCAGATGGCTTGTGCTCCAGCACCTTCTCTGTCATATGTGAGCTATGAGATCTTGGGCAAGTCACTCAAATACTAGGATCATTAAGATATTAGACTGGTGATATCTGAAGCTGCTTCTAGCCCTTACACTTAATGATTTCAAGATAGACTTAATATAAAGGGTAAATCTAGTAATATACCACATTCTGTCAAGTTGATCAATAAATGACCAGAAGTCATATCATGACAACACAGTTTTAGTCTTAAATCACTTGGCCAACTTTACGGAAATCATTGCATGAGTAAATATATAAATGAATCTTGTGTGTTCATAAAGTTTTAGTTTTACAGAATTATTTGCTAGTCCTGACCACAAATTAAAAAAAAAAAAAAAATCCACTCAATTTTTCTTATAGAAACATTCAGCCATCTTCAATAGAGAAACAGGAATATCTGAATAATTCTACTGGAACCAGGATCCAGCTGTATCCCTAAGCATGAATTACCATGAATACTAATCAAAGGTCGCTATGAAGGATAGTAAGTACTTCAGACTATACTAACCTTCATGGGAAGGACCCAAACCGTGTACCTATTAAGCTCTTGGCTACTAACTGAACATTTGGCAATTCAAACCCACCTACAGAATAAAGGCCCGACTACCCACTTCCATTAAGATTAATTACAGCAAAGAAAACCCTACAGAGCCATTGTACTCTGTTATGGAGGGTCTATGAATCAATAATCGGCTTAACAGCACTCACCAACAGCAATCTTCATGGTTAAGGTAAATCTGCTTTATATACATTTTCCTTAATTCTGTCCATATCTATATCGCCCGTTCATGTGGGGCGGGGGCTGCGGAGGTCTTGCTTCTAGAAATAGGAGATAACTGAACCAAAATTCCTGATGGAGCTTGCAAACATTTAAAAACATATTCTCACAGGCCAACCATCACCAACTTTTGAGTGTCATTCCAAGCTAATTTGGGTTCATACAATACATGCCAAAGCTGACAATGGTGCGATATGACCCAGGAAGGTGTTTTTCTTGTATAAATACTAAAGTGGCTTGTGAAGCATTTCTAAAGATAGAGCTGTAATATTAATGGAAATCAGATGTTGCCTTCAAGGGGACTACCTTTGAAGGCAAAAACATGTAAATTGTTATTCTGTTGAATTTGGCTACTTTTTAAGTTTGGTTGTTTTATAATCCAATCATAATTGCATATTGTGTTAATGAATGCTTCCTAAGTGCCAGCCATTCTACTAAACACTATATGAATTTATCACTTCAATTTCATGAAAGTATGTTTCCATCTCTTCTGGCAGAGTCTGAAAGTTTCCTGCCCTAGATCCATTCTCTCTTCTTCCTTAGAAAAGATCTCCAATTTTATGTGAAACTTCATTGTGCCCAACAAAAGCACTGATTCACTAGCCTCCCTAGCAATTGTTGTTGTTATGTGCTGTAGAGTCAGTTCCAACCCACAGCGACCCTTTATAGGGTTTCCAAGCAGCGGCTGGTGAGCTTGAACTGCCAAAGTTGCGGTTCAAATAGACAATGCAGTCCAGCACATTAACCCACAGCACTGCACCAGGACTCCTCCTTAACAATTAGCATTGGCCAATGAGAGGAGCCCCGGTGTGTCACTGTAGGATCAGAACTCCACTCACTCATCCACTATGCTGCATGACTACCAGCTGCCTTTGCATCAACTCCAATTCACGGTGATCCCTTGTGTTTCCAATGGCTGTAGATCACCAAGCTTTTCTTCCCAGGAGGCTCTGGATGGACTTGAACCTCCAATCTTCCATTATCAGCAGGGAGTGTTAACCATTTGTACCACCAGGGAGTCTATATCTTAACCAAGAACTTAGATAATTTCTAAGACAGCTTCTAGATACAAGACTGCTCTCCAGATCACCTTCACATTCGCTGCCCTTCTTCCTCCTTTTCTTCTCCTTTCACATACACACACACACACAGTATCCCCACTCACTCCACACCAATCCATAGTGCCAACTGATGAAAAACAAGGATAATAATGGATTGTCATTGTTATTGTTAAGTGTCATTGAGTCAATTAAAAAGGAAGAAATCACTTTCTCTCCCTACCAATCTTAACCTCAAAACCACTCATCAAATTTCCTTTAATACTTTAATATAGATTTTTAAATATTTGGCAATGTGATAATTAGCAGGTCACAGCTTCATAGTTAAACAGTTCAGGTTGAAATTGCTTTTGAACACTGATATACTCAAGGTTAAGGAACTACAAATGGGTCCTGGATTTGACTGCTTCTAAACTAATCCATCCTGGACTTTCATTAGCATTTAATTAACATAAAAATGAAACAGAACACAGAACATTTCAGAATCTGGTGTCCAGAAAAGAATTCAGCTAATTTATGATTCTCAACCTCTTTACACAACTTGAGTCTTGGAGAAAACAGCGCTTGAAACTGTCTCCCATTTCCAATTGTGTAAACCACAAAATCAGTTGCTGCCAAAACTATGCATAAACGTAATCCTCAATTTTCCAAATTAAACTTGGGTGTGTATTTAAATGCTGTGACCCCCAAATGGGGGTGGAAGTGGGCAGAGGCTAGAGTCCAAGGTCAGAACTCGCTCAAGTTACAGGGTTTCCTTGGGCCTTGGTTTCCTCATTTAAAATACTGTGAGGATGAAAATGCCTGCCTCACCCAACATTCCATGAGAATTGACTAATAGAACTGGAAATGCCCAGCACACAGTAGCTGTCCTAGATACTTAGCGATACTGCACCAGAAATACCACAGGAATTTATTTTCTCACAGTTCTAGAAGTTAAAAGTCCAAATAGTCAGGGTCTCAGCTATTTCAGTTCTTTGCCTGTATGTAGGCCCAGAGGCTTCTGGATGATGCAAATGGTAAATTGTTCAACTACTAACTGAAAGGTTGACCCCACACAGAAGCACTTGAGAAAACAGACCTGGTGATCTCCAAACTTGAAAACTCTGTTGAGCAAGGTTCTGTTCTGCACATGTGGAGTTGCCATGAGACGAAATCCACTAGAAGGCAATGAACAACATGTTGTTCCCAACATTCCTTAGCTTGTAGGCCATCCTCATATAACATCTGTCTAACTCCACATGTCTAAGTGTCTCTGTGTCTATACTGCTCAGCATTTCTCAAGCTCAGACAACTGAAGGAAAATTCAGGGCTCGAATAGCAATATTGAAGGATTCTATGGGCAAAATATTGAATGATGCAAAAAGCATCAAAGGAAGATGGAAGGAATGCACTTGGTGCTGGGCTGACAGAGCAATTGTCTCTCTCTCTCTGTGGCTATGTCTCTATAAACTCCTGTTTTCATGTCACTTAAGTATATAGTGTCATCTGCACATGACAGGTTGTTAATGAGTCTTCCTTCAATCCTGATGTTGCATTCTTCTTCATACAGTCCAGCTTCTCAGGTGATATGCTCAGCATACAGTATGGTAAAAGGTTACAACACTGACTCACACCTTTCCTGATTTTAAACCATGCAGTATCCGCTTGTTTTGTTGGAACAACTATCTCTTATTCTGTGTACAGATTACACGTGAGCACAATTCAGTGTTCTGGAATTCCCATTCTTTACAATGTTAACCATAGTTTGTTATGATCCACACAGTCTAATGTCTTTGTGCAGTCAATAAAACATAATACCAGCAAAGACCCATCTGACATCAGCAATGGTTTTCTTAGCTCCACATCCTCTTCTGAATCTAGCTTGAAATGTTGACAGTCTCCTGTCAATGTACTGCTGCAATCCTTGTTGAATTATCTTTAGCAAAACTTTACTTGCATATGATATTAGTGATATTATTCAACAAAGTATATATTCTGTTAGAGCATTCTTCCTTGGAATAGGTACAAATATGGATCTCTTCCAATTGGTTGGGCATGTAGCTGTCTTCCAAATTTCTTGGCTTAGATGAGTGAGTGCTTCCAGCACTGCATTAGTTTACTGAAATATTTTAATTGGCAGTCCATTCCTGGAGACTGTTTTTCACCAGTGGCTTCAGTGCATGTTGAACTTCTTCTTTCTTCAATACCAGTGGTTCTTGATCATATGCTCATCCTGAGATGACTGAATGTCAACCAAATCTTTTTGGTACAATGGTATTCCTTCCATCTTCTTTTGTGTATTCCTTCCATCTTCTTTTGATACTTCCTGCATTATTTGAGATTTTGCTCATAGAATCCTTCAGTATTGAAATTTGAAGTTTAAATTTTTTCTTTAGTTCATTCAGCTTGAGAAACACTGAGCATGTTCTTTCCTTTTGGTTTCCTAACTCCTTGTCTTTGCACATTTCTTTATGTCCTTTATCTTCTTGAGCTGTCCTTTGAAATCTTCAGTTCAGCTCTTTCACCTCATCATTTCTTCCATTCTCTGTAACTTCTGTGTGTTTGACAACAAGTTTCAGAGTCTCTTCTGGCATTTACTTTCATCTTTTCTTCTTTTCCTATCTTTAGTAACCTTTTACTTTTTTCATGTATGATGTCCTGATGCCATCCCACAACTTGTCTGGTCTTCAGTCATTAGCAGTCAATGTGTCATACCTGTTCTTCAGAGAGTCTCTTAAGTCAGGTGGAATATACTCAAGGTACAATCAATGAGAGAAAATATTGAAGTTACCAAAGATTTCATTTTACTGGGATATACATACAATCAATGCACCATGGAAGTAGCAGTCAAGAAATCAAGCAACATATTACACTTGGTCAATCTGCAGCAAAAGACCTCTCTAAAGTGTTAAATCGAGTCCTGGTGTGGTGCTCTGGGATAACGTACTGGGCCAAAAGGTCAGTTTGAACTGCAAGGTCGGAGGTTCAAACTCACCAGCTGCTCCTTGGAAACCCTACATAGGGATGCTGTGAGCAGAAATGACTCCAAGGCACTTAATAACAGCAGCAACAACAACAAAGAGTTAAAAATAAAGATGTCATTTTGAGTACAAAGATGCTCTTGACCCAAGATATTTTCAATCACCTCATAAGTGCGCAAAAGCGAGAAAATGAATAAGGGAGGCTGAAGAAGAATTGATGCCTTTGAATCACGGTGTTGGCAAGGAATATTGATTGTACTATGGGCTTCCAGAGAAATCTGTCATGGCCAGAGGACAGTCAGAGTGTCCCTTAGAAGCAAGGATAACAGGAGTTTGTCTCACATGCTTTAGACATGTTATCAGGAGGGACAACTCCCTAGAGACGAACATCATGCTTGGTAAAGCAGAGGGTCAATGAAAAGAGAAAGAAACTCAAGAAGATAAATTGCTACAGTGGGCTCAAGCATAGCAATAATTGTGAGGATGGCATTGGACCTGGCTCTGGTTCCTATTATTGTGCACAGGGTTGCTATGAATCAGAACTTCCTTTATGTCACCATGTGTACTCGCATATATTGATTTTTCTTAAAATCAGTTACTTTGTCAACCGATTTTTAAATTTTTTAAAAAATAAATAAAAACATATATACTTTATGGATTGAATTGTTATTGGAATTCTATTTTGTTTGGAAATTGGGTCTCTGAAGAGATTAGGTGCTACTGGAGTAAGCTGAGGACTCTTCTCATTTAAGGACACAATGAGCTGTATCCTTAAATGAGAAGAGTCACAGAGACAGAGGAAAGAGGGCCACATGAAAACAGAGGCAGAAATGTTGGTAAGCTGCAGTTGCAAGTCGAAGAACTCCTGGGACTACCAGACACCAAGAGAGAAAAGAAAGGATCTTCCCTAGAGTCATCTGACAGAGCATAACCCTACGTTTGGACTTCTAGACTCCAGAGTTGTCAAATAATTAATTTTGGTCATTTCAAGTCACGCAAGTTGTACTACTTTGTTAGGGAAAGCCACGGAACTGAACACATAGGCTTCTCACTGTGTCAGATGACAGGCATCCTGGTGGCATAGTGGATAAGTACTTGGGGGTTTGCATCTACCAGGTACTCATGGAAGAAAGATGAGGCAGTCTGCTTCCGTAAAGACTGCAGTCTTGAAAACCCTATAGGGGTAGTTCTATTCCAGAAGCAAGTCCAAAAGGCAAGGCAGTGAGGGGAAGCGAATCGATTAAATAAAAGAACAGGTTTGTCAATCGATGTAGGAAATGTTATGTCAATCATTAATGAACACAAACTTCCCTGAATTCTCCTGAACTGAGTTTAGAATCCATATATATGGTTTGTTCTAAATTCTCTTTAACTCAAACACACACACACACACACAAAAAAAAAAAAAAAAAATTGAGGTGGTGAGGAGAGCTACAAGAGCATTAGTGGTAATGCTGCATAAGGATAAACGTATTACTCCTCTGGCATATGGGTGATTATGCAATAAACAAACCTCTCTTTGCTCTGGGAGATACAAACTGTATATTTTCAACAAGACAAGTAATTGTCATATCAATAATAATATTATCACTTTGAGTAATGTTTAAATGGCCTTATCTAGAAAAGGAGTAAAGTATTTCTTTACCCTTTTAACATTCTGTAGTGGCGCCAAGGGTTAATGTACTAGATTGCAAAGTCAGTTTGAACCACAAGGTCGGCAGTTCAAACTCAACAGCTGCTCCTCGGAAACCCTATACAGGTTCGCCATGAGTTGGAACTGACTTGATGGCACTTAACACTTCAAAGTGGAATGTGGAGAAAGAATACTGGATTGGAAATAAAAGTTGGTATTCTTCATCTATGTTGTACAGTAACTTATAGTACAAACTGTCTTAGTTCTCTAGCGCTGCTGTGACAGAAAACAAGGGAGTGGCTTTAACAAACAGAAATTTATTTTCTCACAGTTTAGAACGTTTGACATCTAAATTCAGCGTGCCGGCTCCGGGGGAAAGCTTTCTAGTCTCTGGAGGAAGGTCTCTTCTGAGAATCTTCTCCTGAAACATCTTCATGTGACTTGCCATCTTTCTCCCCCCATCTCAGCTTCTTTCAATTGCTTGTTTAATCTCTTTACTATCTCAAAAGAGACATAATTAAATCTAAGCCTATACTAATTCTGTCTCATTAGCATAACAATGACATCTAATTCCCAAATGGGATTAGAAATACAGGCATAGAGGTTAGGATTTACACAAATTTAGGAGGAACACAGTTCAATCCATAAGGCAATTTTAAATGTTTCAGTGGTGGTGGTGGCTGTGTGCCGTGGAGTCGGTTCCAACTCATAGTGACCCTGTACAGGGTTTCCGAGGCTGTAAATCTTTATAGGAGCAGAAAGCCTCATCTTTCTCACAAGAACAGCTGGTAGTTTCGAACTGCTGACTGTGAGATTAGCAGCCCGATTCGTAACCACTATGCTACCAGAGCTCCTTATAAACACTCATTAGTAAGACATTTTACATTTTTTTAATACATGGAGAAAAAGATCCTTCAAAACCCAGTGTGTCTTTTATACTTACAGCATACCTCAATTCAAACTAGCCTGGTTTCAACCGCTCAACAGTTGCATGAAATTGGTTTATGGCAATTGAACTGGCCTTTTGAGAACTACCTATGTGACATTAAAGTTAACTTCCCAGTTCCTCAGTTCCCACACCTTTAAACTGAAGAGAAGTAAATAATCATCCAAAATTCTTTCTAGTTAAATTCTAGGGTGTGTATAATTTGTATTGCAGTGGGAGAGCAGAAATTCTGTGAGTTCTAAATGCTGTTAGTTGTTTTAGCTGCTGTTCCTCACTCATGGTGACCCCATGCACAAAGGAACAAAATGCGAGAGGGTCCTGTGCCAAGCCCATGATTAAATGCAGATGTCTGAGTCATAGGATTTTCATGGGCTGGTTTTCAGATGCAGATCTCCAGGACTTTCGTAGTCCTTCTTAGTCTGGAAGCTCCACTGAAAACTGTTAAGCGTCCTAGCAACACTCAAGCCTCCAGGGACACTAGTGGCTGCCCTTGCAGTACATTTACTGACAATCAAACCAGGTTTCCAGCAAGGAAGGTGAGAACTCTACAACTAAACTACCAATGACTTCCAGTTCCAAAGGTAGCCCCTGCTATTTATTAATGTTACTTTTTAATACAAGGAGCTCTGGTAGCGTAGTGGTTACGAGTCAGGCTGCTAACTGCAAGGTAAACAGTTCAAAACTACTAGCTGCTCTGCGGGAGAGACGAGGCTTTCTGCTCCTGTGAAGATTTACAGCCTCGGAAACCCTGTACAGGGTCACTGTGAGTCGGAACTGACACCACTACCACCATTTGGAAATACATGCCCATTATAGCAAATTTGGGAAAATATAGAAATAAGTATAAAATACAAACTAAAACAAGCCATAATCTACCCAAACATATCTACTACTAACATTTTGAAGAAATTACTTCTTGATTTTTTATTTTTTTAAACTCTAGCAGCAATTGGAATTTTGGAGCTCAATTAACATATTGCTGTATATGTGCCCTGATATTTAAAAAAAGTCATATAATTTAGTTCCTGAGAAGACAGATCAATCTATCTCATTTATACTTTTAATATGACAAGCACCCGAATTATTTTCTCACGAAATCAGTTCATTATAGGAAGCATCTAGCTGTTAACCACAAAGTCAGCAGTTCAAAACCACCAGCTGCTCCAAGGGAGAAAGAGGAGGCTTGGGGTTTCTGAGGCTATACGAATTCACTAGCTGGCAGCCAGTTTGGGTTGGGTTCTGTCTTTTATCCCTAATTTAATTTGGGAAGTCTCCTGTTTATTTTTTGAAATAATAATAATAATATGGTGCTGTAGGATCAGCACTGGACTGTGAACCACAAGATCGACAGTTCAAAACTGCCAACTGCTCCTCAGAAACCCTATTCGTGGTCGCTATGAGTCAGAACCTACTCAATGGCACTTAACAACAACAATGATCTTGAAAGTCATGGGTTTCTGTCAGGTTAGTTTCCTTTCTCCCATCTACATGGAGTCCTGGTGTAGCACTGTAGGATCAGCACTGGACTGCTAACCGAGGTTTAAACCCAGCAGCAACGGTTTGAAACCCTATTCAGGGTCACTATGAATCTGAACTGACTCGACGGCACTTAACAACAACTCCCCATCTGTGTCTAAGGTTACCGTGTCAACAAGCCTGTTTTGGGGCCCCAAAGACTTATTACTGCAAGTGGGGCAACCCTCTCTTAGGAAGCTATCCCTGGCAGTGCTGAGTCTCTCTCCTTAGGATAAAAATAACCAGGCCGCCTGCCGCTCAGCGTGGCTATTAAGGGTTGTGATTATTTTGGATCAGCACCCCAGGGCAATGGTAAAATTCACTCTAAATTGCTTCCGCCAACCTTTTTGAAGGTTCTTTTTTAACCCAGTAATTAGTCAAAATGAAGGCACTAAAATAACTATTGAATACTTAGTGTATTTATCTGTGGGAGTTGTTTGGATTTTAGAGAGGAATGAGAGGAAAATGGGGCTTTATTCCTCTCAAAAGCTTCCCTTTCTCCCCCCGCCTCCCCAATTTCTCATCCCTTTCCTTTTTCCAAATGAGGTTTGGTGTGTGTGTGGTATGTGTTTCTAATTGTCAAAAGTGCACATCCGGAAGAGGAGAGGAAATGGAATTAAAGGTGAAATGGGTGGCCTCCCCACCGGAGGAGCAGGCGCTACGTTAGAGGCTCTGTATCTCCTCACATCTTAAAGTGGGCCCTGGGCCGAGCCTGCCTGCAGTCTGAGCAGGACGCCCCCCACTCTTTGATATGATAATCTGTGGCTGTGGGTTGGGTAGAGCTGGCAGGAGAGCAGAGGCGTTCAGATGGCTTACACATTACAAAGCTGCAGACTTCAAAGCCCAGTTTTAAAGGTTCTCTTCTCATCCAGCCAAATAAGTTTGCGTTTTACAATGCCTGAGAAGAAAATCCCAACAAATTAGAGTGGAATCTTAAACAATGAAGCAGACCCAACTCAGCAATAAGGAACCAATCACTGATACCGACATGGTTTCTATCTGTCCTGAGGACTTTAACCATTTACAGATGACAGCATGCATCGGATTAAGTTCCTCCAACCTCTCTCTCAGCTAACAGGACCCAGGGGAAGGGAGTAGCAGGGGGTTCCCAAGCTGATTCCTAGATTTTTTGACTCATCAGCAGGTAACCTTCCACCTTGAACCAAGTTAAGGCGGTTTTTGAAAGAAAAAAAAAAAAAAAAAAAGGTCCGTCCAGCAGTTTAGGACTTGAAACAATTCAACTCCCACCTTCAGGATTTGCAAATAATTTTCTAGTACTTTTGACTCCTGACAACAAAAAAAGTTCAAAGGGTCCTCACCAGGGTTGGCGTTAGAAGTTTATAAAGAATCTGCTTCCCCCCATCCTCCGATAGCATGGTATGTCCTTCCAGGATACGACCCTACAATTCTATCATTTTAAAACCTTTGTCCCTTTGACTCTTGAAGACTAATTTAGTCTTCCGGTTTCCTCTTTACACACCTTTGCTGGACAGAGCTGTGGTCGTGAGAACTGAGAGGCAGTGAGAGAGGTGCTTTCTGAAAACAATGGCCCTGCTCCCTCACAATCTTACCTGGGGCCAACACTGTCTCTGGCCTAATTGACATTATGGGGTTTGTTGTTGTTGATGTTTGCTTTTTTTCAATTTTTTGCTGTGGTAAAATACACACATACATAATGTTTGCCATTTCAACCATTTTTATGTGTATAAATTAGTAACACTAATATTCATCACATTGTACAAGCATGACCACTATTTATTTCCAAAAGTTCTTCATCATTCCAAACCGAAACTATTAGACAATAACTCCACGTTCTCTCTTCCCATAGCCCCTGGTAGCCCTGATAATCTACTTTCTGTCTCTGTGCATTTACCTATTGCTAGCTTAGTGGTTACAAATTGGGCTGTGAACCGTAAGGTCAGTGGTTCGAAACTACCAGCCGCTCCGCGGAAGAAAGATGAGGCTTTCTACTCCCATAAAGATTTACACCCTCGGAAACCCTGTACAGGGTCACTATGGGTCGGAACCGACTCGACGGCACTTAACAACAACAGACATTTCATATACTCATACCAGGGACCATACAATATTTGTCCTTCTGTCTGACTTGTTTAACTCAGCATAATATTTTCAAGGTTCATCCATGTGATAACATATATCAGAATTTAATTTCTTTTTATGGCTAAGTAATATTTCATTGTCTGAATATATTGCATTTTGTTTATCAGTCCATCTATTGATGGCTACTTGGGTTGTTTCCATTTTCTGTCTATTGTGAATAGTGCTGTAATGAACAATGGTGTCCGAGTATCAAGTTCCTGTTTTGATCTTAAAGGGATTTGCTTTTCCACTTGCTAATGGATATTTGTGTTGGCATGTGTGAGTTGGGGGATGGTAGCGAAGCTTGAGAAAGGGTTGTCATGGTTTAAACTTAAACTTGAATTTAAACTGCGTTCCTCTTCAGATTCAGACACATTTGGAGGGCTGGTGGGGCAGGCAAGTAGTCTGTTTGCTTGATGGTTGGTGGAGACTCAGAGAAGTAATCTTCATCTTAGTACATGGCCCCTTGGCCCTCCATCACAGAATAACAACTTGACCCATTTTATTCAGGGGACTCCTGCCTGAGGCACTGGGAGAAAAGTCCAAGGGAAAACCAAAAAGACCTTTTACTAACTCTCTGACAGACCTTGAGCAGGGCTGTAAGGGGATCTGAGTATCAGAAAGGTGAGAGAATTAGAGACTACTGACCTAACCTGAGTCCTGGTATGGTGCTGCAGGTTAATGCGCTGGACTGCAAAGTCAGTTTGAACTGCAAGGTTACCCCCTACACACACAGACGTTCCTTCCATAGACAGAACAGGACAGCCATCTCTTCCTTAGCACCTCACTGCCCAGAGGTGCCAGACAGCCACCCTTCCAGAAATTATGTCCCTATCTGACATTGGCATAGGATAGTGGCACTGAAAAGAACCAAAAATGGCTTCCACCCCTCAGAGAATTAACACAACCAACCAAGGTTGGCTACATTAAATATCTACTTAGAAAAGCATGTTGCTGTCGGTAAGTGTTGTTGAATTGATTTTAATGACTCTTTGTGATCCTGCATAGGGTTTCCAAGGAGCAGCTGGTGAGTTTGAACCGCCAACCTTGTGGTTTAAACCAACTTGCAATCTAGTGCTTTATCCCACAGTGCCATACCAGAACTCCTAAAATAACATACTAGAAGGAAATTAGCTCCTGCCTCTTTCTGGGTTTAGCATATGGCAGCAGAAATCACTGCATCCTCTGAGATTTACCTAAATTTCACTTAAATCCTGTCTCTCATATGCAGAGTGAAATGTGTGGTCCTTCGCAGTGATAAAGCCTGGAATCCTCTTCCCTCCACCCATCCCAGATGGCAATGGATTCCAGTGGCCAGTCAGGTCTGTTTTGCCTCTTGCTGTCTATAGTCCCGGACTCCACATTTTGCTGTTGTTGTTAAGTCCCGTCGAGCCGGTTCCAATTCATAGAGGCCCTGTATAGGGTTTCCAAGGAGCGGCTGCTGACTTTGAGGTTCAAACTGACCTTTTGCATTGTTGTTGTCATTGTTGTTATGTGCCATGGAGTTGGTTCCGACTCATAGCGACCCTGTACAGGGTTTCCGAGGCTGTAAATCCTTACAGGAGCAGAAAACCTCATCTTTTTCCTGTGGAACAGCTGGTAGTTTCGAACTGCTGACCTTGAGGTTCGCAGCCCGACTCGTAACCAGTACGCTACCAGAGCTCCTTTATCCCGTACAAGGTGTTTTTAAAGAAAGAAACAAGAGGGAGAAAAGAAAAATTGTGGAAGTTGGAACTTTATGAGGATGAAGTATCAGGGGAACAGGAAGTCCCAGAGTCCTAGTATGGCATTTTAGGGTAAGCACTGGACTGCTAACTACAAACAAGGTCAGCAGTTCAAACCCTCCAGCCATTCCTTGGAAACCCTATACAGACACGCTATGAGTCAGAACCAACTTTATGGTACTTAACAACAACAACAACATGGAGTCTTTCTTGATGTGATGCTACAGGATAAGCAGGACTGTAGGATATGCACTAGACTGCTAACCACAAGATGGACAGTTCAAAGCCATCAGGCACATCTTGGAAGCCCTATACAGGGTCGCTATGAGTCAGGAGTCAGGACCAACTCCATGACACTTAACAACTACAAAAATAATGTTCATTGCAGAACTACTCACAACAGTCAAATGGTAGGAAAAAATGGTGTCTACCAACAAATGTGTGAGTAAACAAAATGTGACCCATACATACAGTGGAAAACTACTCAGTCATAAAGAGAAACAACATTCTGATCCATGCTCCAAGATGGATGAACTTCCAAAACATTAAGCTGAGTGAAATAAGTCAGACACAAAAAGACAAATATATGCTCCCACTTACACGAAATATCTAGAGCAGCAAATATATCTACAGAAAATAGATTGGAGGCTACCAAGAGCTGGGGGTGGGGATGGGGCGGGGTGGGGGGGAGTGAATGCTTAAGGGGGTACTGAGTTTCTGCTTAGGTGATAGAAAACTTTTGGAAATAGTGATGATAATTGTACAATGCTGAACATTTAATAAACTTCAGTGAAATGTACACTTAAAATGGTTAAAACAGCACATGATATGCTATGTGTATTTTGCCATACACATGAATCCTGGTGTGCCACTGTGGGTTAATATGCTAGACTGCAATGTCGATTTGAACTGCAAGGTCAGCGGTCCAGCTCACCAGCCACTCCTTGGAAACCCTGTTGTTGTTGTTGTTGTCAGGTGCCGTCGAGTCAAAACCGACTCATAGCCACCCCATGCACAACAGAATGAAACAATGTCTGATCCTGGGCCAACCTCACTACTGCTGCCACACTTGACGCCATCAATGAGGCCACCTGGCTCATCCATCTTGTTGGGGGTCTTCCTCTTTTTCTCTGACCCTCCATCTTACCCAGCATGACATCCTTCTCCAGTGTGTTCTCTCCGGACAATGTGTCCAAAGTAGGAGAGACAAAGCTTAGCCATCCTGGCCTCCAAGGAGCACTCTGGCTGCACTTCTTCCAAAACAGATCTATTGGTTCTTTTGGCAGTCCATGGCACTTTCAGTATTCTCCTCCAACACCACAACTCAAAGGCATCAATTCTTCTACGATCTTCCTTATTCACTGTCCAGCTTTCGCATCCATATGAGGCTATTGAAAACACATGGCCTGGGTCAGGCGCACCTTAGTCCTCAAGCTGACATCTCTGCTCTTCAATACTTTAAAAAGTTCCTGTGCAGCAGATTTGCCCAATGCAATACGTCGTCTGATCTCTTGACTGCTGCTTCCGCGAGTGTTGATAGTTGGTTGATCCAAGAAGAATGAAGTCCTTGACAACTTCAATCTTTTCTCCATTGATAAGAATATTGTTTATTGGTCCAGTGGTGAGGATTTTTGTTTTCTTGACATTGAGATGTAATCCATATTGAAGGCTGTGCTCTTTGATCTTCATAAGTAAATGTTTCAAGTCCTCTTCACTTTCAGCAAGCAAGGTTGTATCATCTGCATATCGCAGGTTGTTAATGAGTCTTCCTCCAATCCTGATGCCATGTTTTTCTTCATAGAACCCAGCTTCTCGTATTATTTGCTCAGCATACAGGTTGAATAAGTATGGTGAAAGACTACAACCCTGTCTCACACCTTTCCCAATTTTAAAACATTCAGTGTTCCCATGTTCTGTTCAAACAACTGCTTCTTGGTCTAGGTACAGATTTCTTAGAAGTACAATTAAGTGTTCTGGAACACTCATACTTCTCAATGTTGTCCATAGCTTGTCATGATCCACACAATCGAAAGCCTTTGCGTAGTCAATAAAGCACAGGTAAGCATCCTTCTGATATTCTCTGCTTTCAGCCAAGATCCATCGGACATCAGCAATGATATCTCTCATTCCATGGCCTCTTCCGAATCCAGCTTGAACCTCTGGAAGTTCTCTGTCAATGTATGATTGTAGCCGTTTCTGTATTACCTTTAGCAAAACTTTACTCGCTTGAGATATCAAAGAGATTGTCCGATGATTGTCTGTTGGGTCACCTCTCTTTGGAATGGGCATAAACATTGATCTCTTCCAATCAGTCGGCCAGACAGTTGTCTTCCAAATTTCTTGGCAGAGATGAGTGAGTGCCTCCTGTGCTGCCTCACTTTCCTGAAAGATTTCAATTTTTATTCCATCAATTCCTGGTGCCTTGTTCTTTGCCACTTATTTCAATGCACTTTGGACTTCCTCTCTGAGCATCATTGGCTCTTGTTCATATGGAAACCCTATACAGGGTCATTATGGATCAGAACCAACTCAACAGCACAGAACAAAAGCAACAACAATGTACCATTTACACGATGTATTTTACTGGAAAAGTGGTGAACTGGTGAGGGCAACAGAAAAAGGTACTCATTTCATCACAGCGCTTAAATTTCCTGCAGCTACCGCCCCTGGTGAGTTCTCACCTGCCCACATCTGCACAGCCCCACACCACCTGCTGCCATCCTAAACTCAGCCCCACCTCCTCACCCTCACTCTCCTTCCTCTCCCCACCTCTCTCCTCTTCTTCCATCACCGTCTACCAATTTCTCCTTATTTCTTCTGCAGAGCCATGGAACTACTTCTTGCTTTCTGTGATTCCTTCTACCTTCCTGGGTGAAGGGTCTCCTCTTGTATCTTACCCACAAAGATATTTTACCAAACAGAAACTGGCTCCTGAGAGGAATTCTGTCGTTCCCCAAAGGGCAGTAACAACTACAGTTCACTGATTTAAAATTGCCCGTTCTTCTACTACAAGGTATGTTAAAACTTTCCCCACAAGCACATGTTAATTTCAAAACACATTTAAGTACGACTTTACAAAACTATAGATCATTGGTTGTAAATTAGGGGTAAGTTTGTCCCCCAAAAGACATGTGAAATTGTTTGGAAGCACTGTTTTTCCCCGTTGGTGAATGTAGACCTGTTTTATTATTTCAGTGAGGAGGGGGATGCTACAGGTAGGCCCAGCATTCCTTGGAATTCTCCATGTGTCTTGGCATCCATCTTTCTCTGGATCTAGGAGCTTCACAGTACAGGAACCCCAGGTCCACAGGACACACCCCACTCCCTGCCCTTCTTTCTTGGTGGCTGTACATCCTTCTCATATTAATCACATTTATGTAAGGGATGCTGATAAACATATTACATTCAATACAACATGAGAACCTCTGCAAAAGAGTCATCCAGGCCAAAATGCCAACAGTTAACAGACTCTGTTATCCAGGCCAATTAACACCCAAAGAGAGTAGCATAGTGACTCTCATCCCCTGCTTGAAAAAAAGTAAAGGAAGTCAAAATGTTCACTTTGGCAGGATAATCACAACCACAACCACAACAACTAGGAATTACTGAGCGCTTGTTCTGTTCAGGAGTACCTGGGGGGTGCACACAGCTTGTATTTGACTACTAACCAGAAGACTTTGAAACCCACTTAGCTGTGTTGCAAAAGAAAGGCCTGAGGATCCGCTTCTGAAAACAGACAACAGCAGACAAAACCCACAGAGCTCCATTCTCCTCTGAAATACATGGGGTTTCCATACATCAGAATTGACTCAGTGGCAATGGGTTGGGGGTTTTTTGTTTCTGTTTTTCTCAGCTCCTAACAACTCTATGAAGAAAGGAGCTGTCACTTTGTCCAATGATTATCTCTGTCTAAGGATGAGGGAATTAAGACATAGGAGGGTTAATTCATACGGTCCAGGGTCACACAGATGGTGGGTAACAGGTTCAAGGTAACCAGAGTCACACTTATATCTCAGAAATGGAGGCAGTCTTGCAAACATTCACACTTTGGTCTTAAAGTTGTCACATACACAAATATTTCTTGCATTTTTAGCTTATTGCTAAGCAAGCAGAGAAAGTGCAAAAGGAAACAGGAAACTTTGGCTAAGAAGGAGTTTTATTCTAAAGTTGTAAAGAACAATTTTACATTTTGTAGACAAAACTTCAAATATGTTTCTTTCTAAAGACTTAGCATTTGTTCTTTAAAATGAAGTTATATATATATATAT
>NW_006408578.1:1572506-1573660 GCF_000296735.1 Chrysochloris asiatica | reverse complement strand
CCTTCAAGTCAGTTCTGACTTATCTCAACCCTGTATAGGACTTCCAAGGAGCAGCTGGTAGGTTTGAGCCATGAACCTTTCGTTTCAATTGATCTTGCAGTCCATTTTCATACTGCAGTACACTATCCTGTAGCGCCATGCCAGGACTCAGTTTAGGAGGCTAGAAGTCCACGTCCAGAGCACTGACTTTGGAGAAAGGCCTGCTCTCCTTTCAGCATCTATAGGCCCAGCATTCCTTGGAGTTCTCCACATGTCTTGTCATCAATCTTTCTCTAAATCTAGGAGCTTCACAGTGCAGGGACCCCCAAAGGACACACTCCACTCCTAGTTCTTTCTTGGTGGCAGTGGGTCCTCCTCTTTCTGCTCACTTTTCTCTCCTTTTATACCTCAAGATGTAACCTAAATCCTGTAGATTTCCTCCAATCTCATTAACACCACAGATGTGAGGGCTTACAACACATTGGGTAATTACATCAGACCAGGGCTGATCACTTCTGATCCCATCCTGGAGAGGTGATAACTACATTTCAACTGCTAAGTCACTGAGAATCATGGCCACGCCAAGTTGACACAGAACCTTAACTACCAACTGTTTAAAGAATTAAAACCAATTCCACACAATCACTTTCAGAAAATACAATATGGAACCTTTGCCATTACATTTTTTTTTTAATGCTTTATTGTGAACTATGGAGAACATTAGCTTCTTACATTGATCTCATTGTATATCATTTCCTTGCCATGGTTACAATCCCCTCCATGCATCATCCACCAACCAAAGGGTTGTTGTTGTTAGGTGCCATCGAGTCGGTACCAACACATAGCAACCTTATGCACAGCAGAACGAAACACTTCCCGATCCTGGGCCAACCTCACTACTGTTACCATGCTTGAGTCCATTGATGCTGCCACTCGGCCAATCCATCTCGTTGGGGGGTTTTCCTCTTTTTCTCTGACCCTCCACCTTACCAAACATGCTATCCTTCTCTAGCAACTGGTCCCTCCTGACAATATGTCCAAAGTATGAGAGACAAAGTTTGGCCATCTTGGCCTCTAAAGAGCACTCTGGCTGCACTTCTTCCAAAATGGATCTATTGGTTCTTTTGGCAACCCATGGCACTTTCAATATTTTCCTCCAACACCATAACTCAAAG
>NW_006408578.1:1566728-1572320 GCF_000296735.1 Chrysochloris asiatica | reverse complement strand
TGAGTGTTGATAGTTGATCCAAGAAGAATGAAGTTCTTGACAACTTCAATCTTTTCTCTGTTGATAAGAATGTTGTTTATTGGTCCAGTGGTGAGGATTTTTGTTTTCTTTACATTGAGATGTAATACATGAAGAAAGCAAAAACTCATTGAGAAAACAAGAAAGAAAAGGTCAAAATGGATATCAGAAGAGACATTGAAACTTGCTCTCCAGTGTAGAGATGCTAAAGCAAATGGAAGAAATGAGGAGGTCCAACAGCTGAACAGAAAATTTCAAAGATCAGCTCGAGAAGATAAAGCCAAATATTACAATAAAATGTGCAAAGATCTGGAACCAAAGGGTATATCCCACAAATTTCCTTTGCCATTACATTTTATGAAGCTGCCTTTGTTATTATGTGCTCATAGCAACCCTATAGAACAGAGTAGAACTGCCCCGTACAATTTTCTAGACTGTAATCTGTCATGAGTAGCAGGTTACTAGAGCTTTTCTCCTGCAGAACAGCAAGTGGGTGTAAACCACCGACCTTTCAGCTACTAACTAAGCACTTAACTATTGTGCAACCAGGTCTCCTTTTAGAAAAACCTAGACACAGACAATATAAAGAACAAGAAAACCTCAAATTAATATCCTCCAGGACAGCAGATGCAAAAAAAATCCTTCACAAAATATTAGCAAATAGACTTTGATAATATATGAAAAGAATTATACATCATGACTACGTGAGGTTTATTTCAGAAATGCAAGGATGTTTCAATATTTGAAAGTCAGGTCGTATAATACACCATATTACAGGCTGAAGAAGAAAATTCATATTATGATATCACTCAATGCAGAAAAAGCATTTGAAAAAATTCAACACTCAGGTTAAAAAAAAAAAACCTCAGAAAATAGGAATAGTAGGCAAATCCTTCCACTTGATAAAGAACCTCTATAAAATTTATCACATTGTATTTATTGCTAAGAGACTGAATGCTTTACCCCTTAGATTAGGAACAAGTGTTAGATGTCTGTTCTTGCCACGCTTATTAAACATAATACTGGAAGTTCTAGCCTATGCAATAAAGCAAGAAAATGAAATAAAAGTCTATATCAGAAAAGAAGAAATATAGCCATCCTTATTACATGTAACATGATGCTGTTACTGTGTGCTGTGGAATCATTACAACTCCGAGTAGCCCTGTAAGAGGTTTCCAAGATACAGATCTTTACAAGAGCTCACTGTTGCTACCACTGTGCCAATCCATCTCACTGGGGTCTTCCTCTTTCACTGACTTTCCACTTTACCAAGCGTGATGTCCTTCTCTAGGGACTGGTTCCTCCTGATAATATGTCCGAAGTATGAAAAACAAAGTCCAGCCATCCTAGCTTCTAAGGAGCATTCTGGCTGTACTTCTTCCATCACAGTTTGGTTTGTTCTATTGGCAGTTTATGGTACTTTTAATATTCTTCTCAAATACCATAACTCAAATGTATCAATTCTTTTGCAGTTTTCCTTATTAATTATCCAACTTTCATATGCGCAAGAGGGTATTTAAAATCTTGTGGCTTGGATCAGGCACACCTAAGTCCTCAAACTGACATCTTTGCTATTAAACGCTTTAATAAAGTTTTGTGCAGCAGATTTATCTACTGCAATATGTCATTTGATTTCTTGACAGCTGCTTCCATAGGTGTTGATAGTGAAATCAAGAAAAATGAAGTTTTTGACAACTTCAATCTTTTCTCCGTTTGTCATGATGTTATTTATTGATTCAGTGGTAAGGATTTTTTGTTTTCTGTAAAGGCACAACTCACACTGAAGGCTGTGGTCTTTGATCTTCATCAGTAAGGATTTTAAGTCCTCTTTGTTTTTAGCAAGCCAGATTATGTCATCTGCATATCACAAGTTGTTAATGAGTCTTCCTTCAATCCTGATGCCATGTTCTTCATATAATCCAGCTTTTCAGATGATTTGCTCAGCATACAGAATGAATAAGCATGGTAAAAGAATACAGCCCTGACACACATCTTTCCTGATTTTAAACCATTCAATGTCCCCTTGCTCTGTTTGAACGGTTGTCTCTTAGTCTATGTACAGGTTCTTTATGAGCACAATTAAGTGTTCAGTCTGTCATTTTGTCTTAATGTGGTGGCTTGCATGTTTTTGGTGGTTTGCATGCTGGTGGTTTTGGAAGCTATGTCACCAGTATTTTAAGTACCAGCAAGGTTAGCCATGATGGACAGGTTTCAGATGAGCTTTCAGAATAAAACAGACTAGAAAGAAGGACAGGAAGACCACTTCTGAACATATAGCCACTGAAAACCTTATGAGTAGCAGTGGAACACTGTTATATAGACTATGTAAAATATCTCAAAAAATTGTTTTAAATCCTTCTTGAAATAATGAAGTAAGCAAAGTCACAGGACATAAAATAAACATGCAAATATCAATTATCATTCTATATACTAGCAATGAACACACATATACCAAAATTAAAGATACAAGGAGCTCTGGTAGCGTAGTGGTTACGAATCGGGCTGCGAACCTTAAGGTCTGTGGTTCGAAACTACCAGGCGCTCCACAGGAGAAAGATGAGGCTTTCTACTCCCGTAAAGATTTACACCCTCGGAAACCCTGTACAGGGTCGCTATGGGTCGGAACTGACTCGATGGCACTTAACAACAACAACAATATCAGTTATATTCACTAGCAATATATGAAATAGATAAAAATCTAATAAAACATACTAGGAGCTCTGGTAGCATAGTGGTTATAAATCAGGCTGTGAACCTCAAGGTCAGCAGTTCAAAACTACCAGCAGTTCCATGGGAGAAAGATGAGGTACTCTGTTCCCGTAAAGATTTACAGCCTTGGAAACCCTGTGCAGGGTCGCTATGAGTCGGAACCGACTCCACGGCACTTAACAACAACAACAACACAGGTTTTATATTATGAAAAATAAATGATACTGATATAAGTAATCACAGAAGACCTAAATAATTGGAGATAAATACTGTGTTTATAGGCTGAAAGATTTAACATAGTAAAGATGTCAAATCTCCTCAAATTGATATACAAATATAATGCAACTCCTATAAAAATCCCAGCAAGATATTTTGTAGCTATAAAAAAGATTATCCCAAACCTTGGAACAAAAGTGTTCTGTGATACAGGGATTGATAAATAGTCTGAATGGATAAAGGAAAGGGAAAAACACTTGGGTATTTGACTATATTGTAGATATTGGTTTCTCCTGTCTACAAATGTAAAATAGACATTTAAGTTTGATAGAAATTAATATTGGGAATTATAATTACAGAAATCTTCCAAGCCAGTCTTTAGCCTATAACTGATTGGATTTTCTAAAAAGGAAATTAGAATTTACCCAGGGAAACAGGCTTCTTGTTAAGCCTTTGTAGAGTAGGGGGTCTTAGGTGGAATCCTGAGCTCCACCCAGAACCTTCTGACTTGGGACATTCCCATTTGAAAAGATAGGCAGACCAACCCAGAACTGCTGGGAGAACCGAAGAGTCATATTAAAAGAAATACCTGCAGAAAAAAAGCAGACTGTTTGGCTGTTAGAATATCAAGCAAGCTGTTTGCTTTGGAGGCATCAAGGCAAGACAAGTCAGCCCATCAGGGAAAGCCTCCTTCTAAGACTGGAACTCAGAAGGAACCAACGAATAGTCTAATATGCTCGCTGGTGACCACCTGGGCCTACTTGTGAGTAGTAATGAGGGAAATGTAGCAATGAAGACATGGACTGACTTTGGCCATATTCCACTGACACCATTGACCTTGAGATGAGAGAGAGAAGAGGAAGGGCTGACTGGTCTGAAGTTTAGTGAGATGTGTGAACTCCCGAACCCACGGGCACTGACCTAGCCACTAGGGACTAACTGGTCTAAAGTGCAGCAAGGTGCATGTGAACTCCCAAACTTGAAGGTAACTAATCAGAACTCAACCAGATGAAGATACAGATGCTGGATCCTGTAAGTAAGTATAAACTGCTACACTTTGATGAACTGTACCTTTGTTTATGGTTGCAGTTGCTCAAAATTCCAACCAGAATGGACGAATTCTTCATATCAAAGAACAAGTTTATTTCCTCAGTGCACTGGATTGATTGTTGTTGTTGTTAAGTTCCATCAAGTCTGTTCCAACCCATAGTGACCCTGTATAGGGTTTCCAAGGAGCATCTGGTGAGCTTGAACTGCCAACCTTCTAGTTCAAAGCAACTTTGCAGTTTTGATAGGGACATGCAATTTAGACACTGGCTATCAAAAATGGGGGCTATAAAGGCACAAAGTGGCTGGCTTAACATGAGTGTGCTTAGTTTCAGAATGAGGAGGGTAAGGTAGACTCCCCACTGGATAGTTTTCCTCTTCTCCAAATGGATCTGGTGAAAGAAGAGGCAGGAAGATGCTAATAGTAATTTATAAGTCAGTGAGTAGTTGTTAGCAAAATTGACTGTGATTGTAACAACTGTAATTGTAGATTTTAATCTTTTATAATTAAAACTAAATTGAAATTAAAATGAAAGCTAATCTTTCATTTTAGGAAGAGAAGCTTCCAGGAACATCAAGAAGGAAGAGCATGAGTGGAGCGTGAGATTCTACCTAGAAAAGCTGCAACAGCAGAGACAATGGTGTGCAAAGACAGAGCAGTTGTGGACTCTAAGCCCACGGACTGAGTAAGGCTGTGTGCCTGCAGGCAGGAGGCTGGCTTGCAGAACATGCCCTTCAGACATTTAAATGAATATGTATTTTTTGTTTTGTATGTGTACATCAGATATTTTTGCTTTGTTCATTTGTGAAATGTAAAATGTAAAAGGGAAGCCACAGGAAGGAAATAGGGTAACTATTGTTGCAGGGATGGGATTGTAATCATTGAGATGAAACAAAGCGTATAATTGGTTGAATGTAAAGCTGATGGTCTTGTATGTTAACCTTAACTCAATTCACAATTTAAAAAAATTTTTTTTAATATTATTCCAAAATTTATAAGAAAGGCAAATGATCTAGAATAACTAAAACAATTTTAAAAAATAAGAAAATGAGAGGAATCAATCTGACTAATTTTAAGATATATTATATAACTCTGGTAGCGTAGTGGTTACGAATCGGGCTGTGAACCGGAAGGTCAGCAGTTCGAAACTACCAGCTGCTCCGCGGGAGAAAGATGAGGCAATCTGCTCCCGTAAAGATTTACAGCCTCGGAAACCCTATTCAGGGTCGCTATGGGTCGAAACCGACTCGGCGGCATTTAACAACAACAACAACATATTAATCAAGGAATCCTGATAGGGCACTGTAGGATAAGCATTGAACTGCTAACTGCAAGGTGGGTGGTTCAAACCCAACAGCTGCTCCTTAAGAAACCTTATGCAGAGTCACAATGAGTCAAACCTGACTTGAAGGCACTTAGTAACAAAAATGTAACAATGAAAACTGTATGCTGAGGGACAGATATGTGGATCAATAGAACAGAATAGAGAAGCAGACATAGACTCACAACACCTATATTTTTACAAAGGTACAAAAGCAATTCAATGAAGGAAACATTTGTTGTTGTTATTGTTAGGTATCATCGAGTCAGGACCGACTCAT
>NW_006408578.1:1543490-1565943 GCF_000296735.1 Chrysochloris asiatica | reverse complement strand
CAAAGAGCACAGCCTTCGGTATGGATTGCATCTCAATGTCAAGAAAACAAAAATCCTCACCACTGGACCAATAAACAACGTTCTTATCAACAGAGAAAAGATAGAAGTTGTCAAGAACTTGATTCTTCTTGGATCAACTATCAACACTCATGGAAGCAGCAGTCAAGAAATCAAATGAAGGAAACAGCCTTTTCAAAAAACGGTGCTGGAGAAATTGGACATCAATATACAATAAAATGAAACTTCACCTAAATCTCATAACTCATGGAAAAGTCAACTCGAAAGGAATCACAGACTTAAAAGAATAATAACTATAAAATTTGTATCAAAAAAAGAAAAAAACCTTTCATTTGTGGATATAAACAGTCTTCAACTTCATACCAAAACACATTCCATAAAAGGAAAACATTTTGTTGGACTTCACAGAATTATAAATATTTGTTCTGTAAAAGACCCTGTTATAAAAGAACAAAAAGACAAGCTAGAAAGTGGAAGAAAATATTTGTAAATCAAATCTCTGAAAGCCAAAAATGACAAGTATCTGAACTATATAAAGATACTTTCAAAACTCAACAGTGAAAAGCAAACAATTCAATTAGAACATGAATGTCGTGGATTGAACTGTGTCTTCCCAAAATATGTGTTAATTTGTCTGGGCCATAATTCTCAGTTACAGATGATGTAACAATCATTCATGATGTGATCAGCCAACCAGTTGCAAGGGGTTAGAGTGGGATGTAACACCCGTACACAGGTCACAGCCCTGATTGATGGAAGGTGTTGTGGCCTGAGTCACCTTTTAACTTACAAGAGATAACAGGAGAAAGAAAGAGAGAGAGAGGGACATCAGTACAACATGTAAAAGAACCAGAATAGGAGCATTCATCCTACAATCTCCTAGACCCAGGATACAGGAACACGATTGATACAGGGACATGGAAATCTCCAAGGAAAACTGGGCCCACATATATTTAAAGGAGACAAGGTCCTTCCCAGAGAGCCAACAGAGAGAGATAGACTTCCCCTAGAGCTAGCGCTCTGAATTCAGTCTCCTAGCCTCCTACACTGAGGTAGGATAAATCTCCGTTGGCTGGAGTCATTCACTTGTGAACTGTCTGTTTTAGTGGCACTAGATAACTAAGGCAGAATTGGGGCACATAAAGAGATGCAGCATCATTACTCATTAGGGAAATGTACCCCAAAACAACAATGATTTGTCACTGCATACCCATCAAAATGACTGAAATAAAAATTAGTGACAATACCAAATGCTGCCAATGATGTGGAAAACCTAGATCCCTCACAACTGCTGATGGAAATTTAAACTGGTACAACCAGTGCAGAAAACAGCTAAGCCACAGTTTCTAAATAATTAAACATGCAGTTACCATGTGACCAGAAGTTGCATTGATTGGTCTAGGGGACATGAAGACTTATATCCACATCAAAACCCATCCACAGTTGTTTATAACAACTTTATTTGTAATACATAACTGGAAACAACCTAGATATACTTCAATAAAAGACTATAGTTTATGCATACTGTGGAATACTACTTAGCAATAAAAAACAAATCACTTGTATACATAACAATCTGGATGAATCTTCAATAAATTATGCTGAGTGAAGAAAGCCAATCCCAAAAGCTTACATACTATATATTTCCATTTATAGATCATTCTTGAAATGAAAAAAATTATAGAAGTGGAGACTATATAGATAAGTGATTGCCAGGAGTTAGTTAGATGATTATGGGTATCAAAAGGCAGTAGGCGAGATCTTTGTGGCATCGTGTCTTCTGTCCCTTGGTTGTATCAGTGTCAATATCCTGGTTGTGATATCATAGTATCATTTTACAAGATATTAGCATCAGGGGGATACTCTGTTAATTATATTTTATAACTGCATGATATCAAAATTGCAAGTTCGGTTCCAACTCATGGCAACCCCATGAGTAAAACCATTCACTCGATTTTCTTTACTATATTATGTATGAAAGCAGATTATCCAACTTTTCGTTTGCAACACCTCTGGAGTAGATTTAGGTTAGTAATTGAGTGCTGTTTGCATTACCAAGGAGCATACATATGTGTGTGTCTATATTTAGAGAGAGAGTCCAGGTGTGGCACTGTGGATTAATGCACTGGACTGCAAGGTCGGTTGTTCAAGCTCACCAGCCACTCCTTGGAAACCTGATACGGGGTCACTATGGGTCAGAACTGACTCGACAGCACTTAACAACAATAACATATGTATATATAGTCCAATATATAAGGTGTGGAGAACAAAAAGAAGCCTGAGCAGGCAAAATCAGGGCTGTAGACTGGATGGGATAAAGTTTCCCAATGGACGTCTCATAAGACAGCCCTTGCTACCCTTAAAGAATGAGTAGATGCATTGTCATGATCTGTGTGGGGTTGTGGGAATCTCAGTGTAATTTTCCTGAACTTTTTCCCACAGGTTTCAGTTTTCTTTAAACATCTTCATAGTAAGTCCCCTTGATCATACTAGGCCCTTCTAGAAAATCTATCAAGATTACCCCTTAATCTTGAAAAATAAAAAACAATTGTCATAAACTTCTGAGCTAACCTCTCGACCTTGAATTTAACTGGCCCAGCAGATTCCTTTGGAAGCCCCAGTTTTGGTTGGACCTTTCCTTTGAAGGCAGCCTCATGATATTGTTGCTGTTGTTGTTGTTGTTTTTAGGTACCATCGAGTTGGTTCCAACTTATAGCAACCCTATGCTCAGCAGAATGAAACATTGCCTAGTTCTGTGCCATCCTCACAATTGTTTTATTTTGAGCCCATTGTTGCTGCCTCTATGCCAGTCCATCTTCAATCCATTTTCAGGGGGACTTCCTCTTTTTTGTTGTTGACTTTCCATTTTATCAAGCATGAAATCTTTCTCCAGGGACTGGTCCTTACTGATAACATGTCAGAAGTATCAGACGACAAAGTTTTGCCATCCTGGCTTCTAAGGAGCATTCTAGTTGCATTTCTTCCAAGATAGATTTGTTTGTTCTTCTATCAATCCATGGTACTTTCAATATTCTTCTCCAACATGGTAATTCAAATGCATCGATTCTCCTATGGTCATCCTTATTCATTGTCCAACTTTCATATGCCTATGAGGTGATTGAAAATCCTATGCCTTGGGTCAGGCATACCTGAGTCCCCAAACTGATCTCTTTGCTTTTTAACATTTTAAAGAGGTCTTGGACAGCAGATTTACCTAATGCAATAATATGTCATTTGATTTCTTGACTGCTGCTTCCATGAGTATTAATGGTTGATACAAGCAAAATGAGCTCTGGTAGCATAGTGGTTACGAATTGGGCTGCGAACCTTAAGGTCAGCAGTTCGAAACTACCAGCCGCTCCACTGGAGAAAGATGAGGCTTTCTACTCCCGTAAGGATTTACACCCTCGGAAACCCTGTACAGGGTCGCTATGGGTCGGAACCGACTCGACGGCACTTAACAACAACAACAACAAGCAAAATGAAGTCTTTGACAACTTTCATCTTTTCTCCACGATTCACGATGTTATTTATTGGTTTAATGGTGAGACGAAGACAAGTGCATTACCGAGAGAACTTGTCTGTAGCACAGAAACATACTAAGCAGTTTTTATTTAGAATAACCCTACGTATGTATGAATAAGAATTCTAATAGTAGTATTTTTTTTACTTACCCTTATACCATCATATAAGAGGGAGTTTTTAAAAACTCATGGAAAAATGGCATTAAAAGATAATGGAGATTTTCCATGAACCTTTTGAAGCTCTCTCATATATACCAGTATATATACATCATTATATATATGGAAGAAATTAATCCTGTTGTTCATAGAACTGTAATTTTTTGAAAAATAGACTCTAATATGAATTTTTGTTGTTGTTGTGTTGTTGTTAAGTGCTGTCCAGTCAGTTCCGACTCATAGCAACCCTGCATAGGGTTTCTGAGGAATGATTGGTGAGTTTGAATCACCAACCTTGTGGTTAGTAATCCAGTGCTTATCCTACAGCGCCACGCCAGGACTCCAGCTTTAGAAAAACGTAAAACAACAACAGAGGCCCAGAAGCAGTTAACTCCTTGATTAAGGTTAACAAGTACTCATTCACTGGGAAGGTCAAGGAGCCCCCCTAAATGCCATCAAGAGACAAGTTGCCCACTGTCCTGAAGAGTGGGTCCCCTGATCCATGTAAAATAAACTGCAGACATGGAAATGGTAAAGTGAGAAGACCATGGAAACCAAGCAGGGTGTGTTGTAATGACAAATGCAAACAGAAAGAGGAATTACCATGGAGTCTGCAAGAGCATTGGAGGGCAAGCCCCTGGAGGGGTTTTCCAGCACTGACCAGAGAGGAACATGATTGGCCAACATAAACATCCATTCCGCTAGGCAAATAGATCCCTTGATGAAGGAGAATGTTTCACCTGGGCAGCCACCATGTGATGAAAAGAAACCCTCTAGGAAATCCAATGTCCTTTGCTTGGGTTCTATATTCGTCAAAAAACCTTCAGATCTTAATTTAATTTTTGATGGTTTCCTCACTGGAACAGAAAGAGCTAAAGGGAATCAGTCTGCTAAATGTGTGTCTGTTTTCTTCCCTTTTGATTCTCCCATGGCATTTTGACATTTGGTACTTAGCAACTCATTGGCACTTAACAACAACAACAACTTAGTGCCAAATCATAAGTTCTTTTGGGCATGATAGTCTTCCCTCCAAGAAGAATAGAATTTCCCTGAGCAAAAAGACTAATTCAACAAACTGAGTACCTGCTATGTGCTAGAACTATTCGAGGAGCAGAGGCAAATCACCAGCCGAAATATGAGTCGTGCCCTGAGTGAGTACTCATTTCTTGGTGCTCCTTTATTGGCTGGACTGGTGACCGCTTTATTATGGACTGTAGTGTAGACTCCACTCCAAAATCAAACCAATGGAAGTCAAATCCTAGCTCCAACATTTACTGTCTGTGTGACCTTGAACAAATTACATAACTTCTCTGTCAGTAAGTTTCATATCCAGTCTTTTGGTAAAGTGGGGGGTCAGAGAAAAAGAGGAAGACCCCCAGTGAGATGGACTGGCAAAGTGGCAGCCTCAATGGGCTCAAGCGTGGCAACAATAATGAGCTTGGCCCAGGACCAGGCAGGGTTTCCTTCTGTTGTACATAAGGTCACTATGAGTCAGTAACGACTTGATGGCACCTAACAGCAACAAGAAGTTTCTTATCTGTAAACTGGGAATGTTGTTGTTGTTGTTGTTCAGTGCCAGCAAGTTGGTTCTGACTCATAGTCACCCTGTTTGGGGTTTCTGAGAAGCAGCTGGTGGATTTGAACTGCTGACCTTGTAGTTAGCAGTCTGGTGCTTATTCTATAGCACTACACCAGAACTCCAAAGTGGGAATAATACCCTATGAAGTTGTGAGGATTGAATAACTTAAGTTGGTACCCCAGAAATGATAACTATGTACCCTAGAAATGATAACTATTCATTGGTGGTTGTTTGTGTTAGTTGCCATGGAGCCAGCTCAGTTCATGATAACTTCATGTATGCGTATAACAAAGCAAAGTGCTGTCCCGGTCCTGTGCCATCTTCATGCTCTTTAATATGTTTGAGCCCATTTTTGCAGCTATTGTGTCAATCAGTGTACCTTATTTACTTCCTCTTTACAAACCATGATGTTCTTTTCCATGATTGGTCTTTTCTGATGATGAAGTTTCAGCATTTTCACTTGTAAGGAGCATTATAGTTGTAGTTTTTTCTAAGATTATCCGATGTTCTTTGTTGTGTATTCACTGTTCTGGCAGTCAGTCCATGGTGTAGTCCAAATTCTTCATCATATGTATCGATTCTTCTGTCTTCTTTCTTCATTGTCCAGTTTTCACATGCATATGAGGCAATTGAAATGACCAAGGCTTGGACCAGGTGAAAGTCAGTCTTCAGTGTGGCATCTTTGCCCTTTAGAACTTTAAGGAAGTCTTTTGCAGCAGATTTGTCCAATGTAGCTCATCATTTCATTTCTTCACTGCTGCTTCAAATGGCATTGATTATTGACCCAGACATTCATTAAATGAGAATTATTATTACTCTGGTGATCAGTATCAAATGTCTTGAATTTCTCAATCCTGTGAGATTGCATTTCTTTCTACTTTCTAGATAACTCACATGGCTATAGAAAGGCCAATAATTTGCAAAGTTCTCCACCCCAGGCATCGAAGAACCCTAGGAAATGCTGAGAATTTCTATAAATTTGCCTTGGCTGATGCTTGACACCAATTAGCTGTCTGGCTTACATTCACTGGTCTTTGAGGCATTTGTTGTTGTTATGTGCCATTGTGTCAATTACGACCCATAGCGACCCTGTATAGGGTTTCCAAGGAGCAGCTGGTGAGCTTGAACCGCCGACCTTTGCAGTTCAAACGGCTTTGCAGTCTGGCACATTAACCCACAGTGCCACACCAGCCAGGCATTTAAAGACCAGTTTTTATTAGGTTGGTGGTAAAAACGGTCAGCTCACTTGGCTGCCAACCAAAGGGTTGAAAGTTTGAGTCCACCCAGAGGTACCTTGGAAAAGAAGATTAGAGATGTACTTCTAAAATGGCAACCATTGAAAACCCCATGGTACACAGCTCTATTCTGACCAACTCAGTCACCATGAGTTAGAGTCACCTCTGTAACAACTAGTTATTCTATTAGGCTCTTCCTGCTACAGCCACCATTGCCACCACCTCTTGTCCGCAAAAAAGGGCCAATGCCCTCCTTCATTTTGGAACAGCTGCAGCCAGACCTTAACATTTGAGGGTTAACCTTCAGAAGTCTTAGGTATAACCAAAGGGAACTGCACCCAGAAAATTCTAAACAACCTCCTCAGTCTCAGGTCTTGCCACTGTGTTTCAGGGGCTTTCTGTCTTCCACTCTACCACATACTCATCAATCTGCCCCATCTTATCCCAGGTCCTAAGATACAGGAAAAACAGAAGTGGTTTGCTCTGTTTATTTTTAAAGAAAAACTCGCAAAGTTATAACTCTATCCACGTCTCTCATGATGATGTGGAGTCTTTCTTCAGGAGACCTTCTGCATCCCTAGGGCACTCTCTGAGGATGCTCTTTGTTTTCTCTTAGCAGACCCATGAGGACCCATACAGAAATACCCTGTTGCATCTTTAATGAAACTCTTGACCCACTTCTAGCCACAAAAGTTTCAAAAACTCTTGAGGTCTCTTATTGACCAAAGCACCTTATCGTGTATATTCATTATGCGTGCATAAGGGACTGCAGCTGATTTGGGGAAAAACTAAAACTAACTGTCATGTAGGTATTAGATATAGCCAGGCCTTTTGTAGCATGTCTCTAAACACAGAGTCCTGCTTGGGAAATCATTCATCTGACCGCCTCTAACAATTGAAAAGCAATTTGAATCTGTGCTTAAGCTTCTTTTTTGTTGTTATTGTTGTTCTAAGGCACCATCGAGTCCATTTAAAGATGCACAAATCAATGGAACAGAATAGAACTGCTCCAGAGATCCTCTTAACTGTCATCTTTATGGAGTCACCTGGTCTTTTCTTCCGTGTGTCACCGGGTGGGTTTAAACTACTAACCCTTTAGGCTGGTAATCAAGCACAAATAATTAAAAGAAAAAGAAAGAAAGAACAACAAAAGGTTAAGGGAAATAGAGCAAATTTTCCCTCCCTTACGCCGTGTTTCATCTCATGCACATATTTTTCTGTATTCTATACTGTAGAGTCGATTTCACCGGATAGTGACCACAGAGCAGAAGTCCCCCACAGGGTTGTCAAGGCTGTAAAGCTGTAGAGAAGCAGACTGCCACAGCTTGGAATTAGCAGTCGATCACTGAACCACTGCTCCTTATACATCAAGCTTTATTTAAACACGTCCCCCACCCCACCCCTATTTTTTTTGCAACCATTATCACTATTTCTTTTCAAAATTTGTTCATGACTCCAAACAGAAACTCTACTTATCAAGCAATAACTTCTTTCTACCACGCTGTCCACTCCAGTCCTGGGTTACCACTAACATTGAAAAGTTGGTAGTTCAAATCCACCCAGAGGTGCCCCAAAAGAAAGGGCTTGGCCATCAACTTCTGAAAAATTTCATTAACAACCTGCGATATGCCAATGATACAACCTTGCTTGCTGAAAGTGAAGAGGACTTGAAACATTTACTGATGAAAATCAAAGAACACAGCCTTTGGTATGGGTTGCATCTCAATGTTAGGAAAACAAAAATCCTCACCACTGGACCAATAAACAACATTCTTATCAACGGAGAAAAGATTGAAGTTGTCAAGGACTTCATTCTTCTTGGATCAACTATCAACACCCATGGAAACAGCAGTCAAGAAATCAGACGACGTATTGCATTTAAAAGTGTTGAAGAGCAGAGATGTCAGCTTGAGGACTAAGGTGCGCCTGACCCAAGCTGTGATATTTTCAATAACCTCATATGCATGCGAAAGCTGGACAGTGAATAAGGAAGACTGTAGTAGAATTGATGCCTTTGAGTTGTGGTGTTGGAGGAGAATACTAAAAGTGCCATGGACTGCCAAAAGAACCAATAGATCTGTTTTAGAAGAAGTGCAGCCAGAGTGCTCCTTAGAGGCCAAGATGGCTAAACTTTGTCGCTCATACTTTGGACATATTGTCAGGAGGGAACAGTCGCTGGAGAAGGATGTCATGCTGGGTAAGATGGAAGGTCAGCGAAAAAGAGGAAGACCCCCAACGAGATGGATCGACCAAGTGGCATCATTGATGGCATCAAGTGTGGCAGTGGTAGTGAGGTTGGCTCAGGGTCAGACATTGTTTCGTTCTGCCGTGCATGGGGTTGCTATGAGTCGGTTCCGACTTGATGGCACCTGACAACAACAACAACAAAATCACTGTGGAGCACAGCTCCATTCTGGCTCACATGGGGTCACCATAAGTTGAAATAAACACAACCACAACTGATTAAGTAGCTCGAACTCTTTTCCTGAGTCTATCAGTCAAAGGGAGCCTCTACTCATAAGCCTGACTGGAACCACCAGGCCCACAGAAAGAAGCAGAATCTCCCCCAATATTTTGAATGATTTCTTTTTTTTTTTTTTTGCTTCTTTCACATATTAGGTTGAATTGTGAGAGGCAGTTTCTCCACCCAACTGCCATTAAAAAAGATAACTCTCTTCTATAAGCTCTGACCTCATCAGACAAAAATAAAACTTGACCAACTGCTCAACTAATTTTTTTTTTATTTCACAAAAGGACAACTAAAAGATTAAAAAAGGGGGATGATGGAAATGAGGAGAAGAAAGAAGGTGAGACAAAGTCAGATAAGAAGGAAAGAGTGTGGTCATGGACTAAACATTTCTGGAGTGCTCGCAGGAAGCACCCACAGCACAGCTGAGCAAAAGGTCATAAAAGACCATCTGTTCGTTTTACCTGCGCATACTGGAGATCCCAAAATTAGATCAGTGATAGATGACACTGAGCTTTCTGGAAACACCTTTCTGAGAACACCTCCACCACCGTGTCAAAACAAAGGAAATTCCACGTTCCTTCTTGTAAATATTTTTCCTGAGAAATAAATGAAAGCTGTGATTCGACAGACACCTCACAGCTTAGGTTTTTGTTGTTGTTTTTGTTGTTGTTGTTTATGAGGTGTATAAATAAGAACTGTAATGTGATTGGAGAGCTTCGATCCTGGCAGTATTATTTTTATGCTATGGGAGAGCAAACTTTTACATAATTTGATTCAACAAATTGGAATCTACATAGCAGGGCATGAATATGGATCAATACATATGAGAACTAAATGAAGAGAAGCTGGTCAGAATCAGGCCCCTCTCAACTGGAGGAGTGCAATAAGGCTGTCGGACTTTGGGGAACAGATGCTATTTGAGTACCATTACATTATTCACCTAGCGTTCCCATGAACACGTCTCCAATCCCACAGAATGGTGGATAAATAAAATCTGTGCTCATGCATTAAATCAACATGAATTACACACCACTAAAAACACATAGGAGATTCAGAAATTGAGTCTTTATTTCCAAATACACGTGTTAGAAAAGATTCTTAAAGAGAGAGTAGGGGAGTCAGGGAGGACATGTTAGCATTTTTATCAGAGGAGGAAAAGATTTTCAGTTACATATGTTATTTGAATACTGGGCTTGAGCAAGTAACCTGGTAGGTATTAGCAAATACCTTTCTTAATGCAACAAATATTGCAGAGAAAAAAAAGACATTTTATCATTTGATTTCTTCCTGGGAAAAAGCAAAGTTATCATTAAATGCTTTCAATCAAAAATACCTATGATTTCAAATATCTGCAGGAGTGAAAATCTAGGAAGAGAAATAGTGTTACAAATACTGAATTTGAAAATGTAGGCACACAGGATAAATATAATGCATATTCCCTTTTCCCAAGATAGGTAATTATTGATGCTGGTTACTTTGTGGTGCTCCCCCCACCCCCGCCCACCCCATTACTTTTTACTGACTCTCTTAATCTCTTAAAGTCCAAAGTTGACTCATTCTATCCTATGAGTTCTCTGAGAGCACCTCCCTTTGACCTGGGTTTGGTGAGAACGCAAAGGAAAAGACAAGCTGCCCAGGACAAGTTTCCAGAAAGATCTCTGGCCCAAGGAACCCAAGAAGCTTTGAGCCAAATGCCCTGCTCTCTGATGTCCACCTTACTGGCAAAGGCCCTTCATCTAATTTTGAAGAGTCAAGTGTGCTTGGATATTTTATCCATATTGCTCAGTGAATCCTCCTTATAGACAGAAAGTTGTCACTGAGGGTTCAACCTATACCACCCAGACTCACATAAATCAAAAATACTAAAACCTGTGACCAACTCATAGACACCCTACAGAACAGAGTAGAACTGCCCCGGATCTGCTGAGCTTCCTTATCATTTGCCCCTACCAGGGAAGATGGCCTCTGCCTTCCTTCTGCCTTTCCAATATCATACCAGTATATCTCATTTTTGGTGTTGGTGCTATTGAGTACCATCGAGTTGGTGTCAACTCATAGCAACTTGTATAGGGTTATGATGCCATAAATGTTTACAGGAGACTCATCTTGCTCCCAGGGAATGATTGGTGGACTTGCACCACTGACCTTACAATTTGAAGTTCAGTGTTAATTGTCCAAAGCCACCACGTAGCCCCCTGGCAATGCCTAAATTAAATCTAGAATCCTATTTGTAAGGGTGACCTTTAGCCTTCAAGCCCATACAACATGTAATATGTAATATGTAATATGTAATATGACATGGGAGGAAATGGGAATAGTTGCCAAGTGCCAACAACACAAAACATGGCGACCTACAGTCACTGTGAATTCGTGGTCTCATATGTCTAGCTTCCTTCACAGTGCTGCCAGATCTTATGACCAGACTCGACACGTGTTCATCTCAAAATTCCCTCTATAGCTGGTGTCATTAGATTGCGTATGTTTGAAGTATCTGTTTTTCTAAAAACCTAGTCTTATTGACATTATTTTTTTAACTATGCTTTTTTATTTCAGTACCTAGTTCTTTTATCATCCCAAAACTGGAGGGCATTAAATAACAGATACAATTTAACCACCATTACATTACTGCCTCCCCAATTACTAACACCACAGGACTTATATTTAAAGATAGATTTCTCAAGCAGAATTTATAATTCCATTCAGGAAAATATCCATCAAAGACTTCTGGTTTTCCCAGTGGATGGGAAATAATTCTTCCTTCTAATGTATAGGAATGGGATCAATGGCAAACAGAACTTACAGTTGGGCCCAATAACATCATGGCAGAAATGAAGACAGAGAGTTAGAAAGAGGATATTTTAGAAAGTACTCCGTCTGAGAAAATCATTGTTTGCCCTGTGCAGAGATTTAGTACAATTACACTTTTAAATGCATCATTTTTAAATAATCTCAACCTCTCCATTCCCTGGCTTTGTTCTTTTTACTTTATAGTTTGGAAGTGGATTTCCTGAGGAACTGAATTAAGTCCCCATCTCCTTCCCTTTTCACACCATCTGGCAGTAAAGGGAAATCAAGTCGACGGTGTTTTAAGTAAGTGGCTTATCCACCTCCTCCAATGCTTTATTGGAAGTGTTGGCTCATCGAGGGGCAGGATATAAAATGTGGGCATGTTATTATATTTTGTGAAAGCCTACTCTGCCCCCTTTACACTTGTTAACTCTTGATGATTATATGGTCATGTTGTGTAGAATTATATCCTGGACGCCTGTTTATGGTAAAACATCTAACCCCTGTCATTAAAATGAAGAAGAATAAAAAGTTAATTCCCTTAGGAGCTTGTTGACCCATCTCTTGTAAAAGGGTACTTTGCTATGAAAACAAAAATTTCAAACTCCAAAAGTAGAAAACACAATAATGGATGCAAAAGAAAACCATGATCATCCTTTATGTTGGTCAATGGAGAGGAAGCTATCGAACCAGGAGACAGCACAGCCTAGAATTCCGGGGGATGGGAGAAAATGGTAGCTTTGTGGAATGAGGCTTAGGAAGTGGATGGCTGTCTCTGTAAACCATCCTCCTCTCTGATGTGAAGATAGCTCACTAAAGTGCCAGGAAGCAACACCCCTAAAATGTTACTAATGTCAGATAAGATGTAATCTAGAAAATTGTAATACGCTCATCATGAAGTAATGTTGTAATGACAGTAGCTTTTGGTGGCTGATAAGAAATATTGAAAAAAGTGCCAGAGCACAAGAATGACAATTTCTAGTTTCTTTCGCAGTGACCCAGGCTTTGAGTACCCTGACCGCAGACATAATGCTCTTTGCTGTTCACTGTGTTGTGCAGCTGGGCAAACAAAACTATCACAGTTATTCCCGAAGACTTTCCCATGCCTCTTAATTCCTGGAATCCTAGTGTGGTGCTGTGGGATAAGCACCTGACTAGTAACCAAAAATTCCATGGTTCAAACCCACCAGCTGCTCCTCGGATACCCTATGCAGGGTTACTGTAAGTCAGAACCAACTCGGTGGCACTTAACAGCAACAACAACATATTCCTCTTGTTGTTGTTAGGTGCCATCAAGTTGGTTCTGTGGAGTCAGTTTCGACTCAAAGACCCAACACAACGAAACACTACCCACTCCTGCGCCAACTTCGCCACTATTGTTAAGCTAATTCCATGTCCCTGCCCAGAAGGACCAGTAGTAATAAGACTATGGTCAGAATCTTGGTTTTACCACACACATCAATAGGGATTTCACAGTTCAAACCCACCAGATATTCCACAGAAACTCTCTGTAGGACCATTATGAGTTGGAACCAACCCTAGGGCACTTAACAACAACAGCAACTGAGTCCTTTGCCTCGTGTGTAAAAATAAGATGGTAAAATTTTCCATCTGGGTTGTCTTGTGAAATGTATACAGGTAATGCATTTGAAGGGGTGTGTGTGTGTGTGTGTGTGTGTGTGTGTGTGTAATATTGGCTCCATGTGGGAGACCTGGGTTTGATTTCAGTCCAATGCACCTGGTGCACAGCCAGCCCCCTCCCATCTGTCAGTGAGCTTGTGTGTTGCTGTGATGCTGGATAGGTTTCAGTGGAGCTTCCAGACTAGAAAGAAAGGCCTGCAGATCTAATCCCCCAAATCAGCCTGGGTTATCCTGGCAGGCCGCAGGCTGTGAGTGGGGCCCAGCTGGGAGCCGAGGAACACTCCAGGTGGACGAGAGTTGTTCCGCCAGCCAGGTTTGGGCTTTATCGCCACACAATCATGAAGCGCCGGTATTTAAGGGATTCTGGCATCTGAAACCCACAATGTTAAAAAATGGAACTTTTGTAATAGTATTGAGGGCCGTTCCATTGATCTTCCTAGAAAAAGGAATTCTAATTTCACTAATAAGAACATGACTGAGGTTAAGAAATGTCCAAAACAGTTGGCTGCTTACATAAACAGAACAGTTGGACAAGCCGTGAAGAGCCCAGATAAACTACATAAGGTGATCTATTGCAGAAAGAAAGTTCAACGTCCTTTTCCAAATCCTTGTTACAGAAAGAAACAGTCCCCTAGACAAGGAGGCTGTGTCATTGCAGATAAAGAAAATGAACTGGCTTGTGCAGGCCACCTGCCTGAAAAATTACACCATGATAGTCCAACATATGTGATTAACTTCAGTAATTCTGGTTCTTCACAGACAGAAGGCCCGTCATCAAAATATAGTGGCTTTTTCCCTGAGCTTTCTCAGGACCATGAAACAATGGCACACATTTTGTTCAGTAGGAATTTGAGGTTGAATGTAGCTTTAACCTTTTTGAGGAAGAGAAGTATAAGTGAACTTGTGGTCTATTTGATGAGGACCGAAGAAGACCTTGGAGTTGTGGGCGATTGTCTTCCTGTGCTAACCAATAGATTACAGGAAGAAAAACAATACATCTCATTTGGCTGCTGTGTAGACTTGTTGCAACTGGTAAAATCACTACTTAAAAGCAAATTTGAAGAATATGTAATAGTTCATTTAAACTGACTTCAGGCATTCATTTTAAAAGTGGTGGTCAGAGCTATCATCCAAAACAGAAATGATAAATGATGGAAATATTCAGATTCTAAAACAGCAGTTAAGTGGATTATGGGAACAGGAAACCCATCTTACTTTGGTTCCAGGACACACTGGTAATATAGCTAAGGATGTAGATGCTTATTTATTATAACTGCATTGAGAAGCTTCATCTACTAAAGAATGCTTGGTTACTAAAAACATCCTGGGACCCTATGATTTCCAGAAAAATCTCTCTTCAGAGAACTTTGAACTGTGGAAGAAAACAAAACTTTTTTTTTTTTTTCTTCTTTTTAACAAGCCACATTAATGAAAGCACTAATCTGCTTTCCTAACAATTTCTTCACATTGAAGTGAAAAAATACTCAAAAGGAGCAGCTTCAACTTCAATGAGGTGAAAGTGCACTATGAAGACTGTTGGCCGCTGCTGCATTTGGGATTTATATGGTTCATATATTATAAAAAGCGAACATAAATTAGCCAACTCCATAGACATTGGTGGGTGGGTATGGCTAAGTAGTAGAAGTAGCGCAGAGGAAATCATTCTTCCCAACTGAATCACAAGTATGATTGTGAATCCATAAGTCCATTGGTGCTGTGGCCTCCACTTCTTTAAATCTTCACAATTTTATTAGCATCCAGTCCCTTACTTTAAATCACTTTTTGTTTGAAATCTCAGCAATGACTCCTGCTTCCTGCACTGAACCCTGATTAATGTATGTGTTTCCTCTAGCAGCGAAGAATTCTGAGATGAGATTGAATAGTGGGGCTGATGTTGGATGAGTATTTTGCAGGGCAAGGCTGTTGTTAGTTGCTGTCAAGTCCACAACCCCACGTGTGCAGAGTAGACCTGCCCCATAGGGTTTCCAAAGCCGTGACCTTTCAGAAGCAGATTGCCAGATCTGTGTTTGAAGGTTCCTCTAGATAAGATCAAACCACAAATCTTGTGGTTGTTAGTTGTTAAGTGCTGTCAAGTCTGTTCTGAGTCATAGCGACTCAGGGTTTCCAAGGAGCTGCTGGTGAACAGCCGGCCTTGCGATTCAAACAACTTCGCAGTGCAGTGCTTCTCCTACAGGGTCACACCAGACTGCAGGATTTAGGGCAAGGTTATTGGAAGGAAAAGAGAAAAAAAGTGACTTGGGCCGCATTTCCTAAACTATGAGATAAATCTGGTGATTTGAGAGGTACAAGAACATGACATTAAACAGCACTGAAACACATAATAAAAGACTATTCAAATCTCTGAATCATGATCTTTCGTTTTGAGATTTGATGTCTTTAACATTTCTCCTGGTGTGGCGTAGTAGAGTAAGCACTCGACCATAAAAGGTCAATTTGAACTGTAAGGTCAGCTGTTCAAACTTAACCAGTTTCTCCTTGGAAACTTCATACAGGGTCACAAAGAGTCAGAACCTACTTAACGGCACTTAACAACAATAGTAAATTAGGGGTCCTGGCGTGGTGTTATAGGATAAACACTAGAATGCTAACTACAAGGTCAGCGATTCAAACCTACCAATTGCCCCTTAGAAATCCTAGACAGGGTCGCTAGGAGTTGGAACCAGACTCCACAACACTTGTTGTTTGTTTTCGAGGAGCGGCTGGTGAGTTTGAGCTGTCGACCTTGTGGTTCAAACTGACCTTGTGGTCCAGTGCTTATCCTACAGAGGCATACCAGGACTCCAAAAATACTTACTAATATCTCTTTTTCTTTTTTTGCCAAGGAAAATAGGCACAGAACTTTGGATTAGTGGCTAAGCATCTAGCTGCTAACTGAAAAGTCAGTGGTTCAAACCCACCAATCACTCCATGGAAGAAAGACCTGGTGAGCTGTTTCCATAAGAATTGTTGTTGTTGTTGTGTGCCATGACCCATAGTGACCCTGTACAGGGTTTCTGAGGCTGTAAATCTTTACCGAAGCAGAAAGTCTCATCTTTCTCCCGTGGAACAGCTGGTAGTTTCCAGCTGCTGACCATGAGATTAGCAGCCAGATTCATAACCACTATGCTACCAGAGCTCCTTTCCATGAAGATTACAACCTTAGAAATCCTATAGGGTAATTCTACTCTAACTTACATGGCCACTGTAAGTCTGAATGGAGTCAACAAGAATGGGTTTGATTTGGGGTGATTTCGTTTGCTGTTCTTCAAAATGAATATGCCTCTTTACTTTTTCTTTTTAAGTTCTAGCTGTGATTCAGAATGAAAAAATATCTCATGAAAACACTTTTCTAAACCCTTGTTTTTTATGATCAAATTTTAAATCTTCCTCCCACCATATATCACCAGATGACCCAAACAGCCAGTTCTACTAGATAATGCATTAGCCTTGATTGGAAATGTGGAAATGAGAGTCACGGTCTCTCCTTCACAGCGTCTTGATGGAGACCCAGTGTTTCTCCACATTTTCTGGAGCGCAAAGCTCCTCTGTTATCCCAGGTGTGAGTTCACTACTCACGGCTTTGTGCACACATCACCACTGCAGTAAGACCTTTAACGAGACACTGACAGGGTTGATAGGTGAACAATCTGACCTACTTTTCCCTCTCTCTGTTCTGAAAAGTCCATGTTATTTTCTTGCTGTGAGCCAACCGAGTTCTCTAACCCACACACACAGTTTCTCTCCATGGAGGGCACAATTTGGCTTCATGTGTTTGCTTTTGGTTTTACTTTCAAATCAAATGCTTCAATGCTTTGATAACTAAAAAGGAAGTTAATACTTCAGATACTAGAGAACCCAGCAATAAATTAATAAAATTTAAAGGGGAAAAAATAAATTGGAGTTACTTATAAAGGGTTACTTATAAAGATAGTAAGGAGCTCTGGTAGCGTAATGGTTACAAATCGGGCTGCAAACCTCAGGGTCAGCAGTTTGAAAGTACCAGCTGTTCCACGGGAGAAAGATGAGGCTTTCTGCTCCCGTAAAGATTTACAGCCTCGGAAACCCTGTACAGGGTCGCTATGAGTCGGAACCGACTCCACGGCACATAACAACAACAACAACCATTACTGAAAATTTGACCAAAGACTCCATAGACAAATCCTGATCACAAAGTAGGACTATCCAGAACAGAATTTTACATTTCCATGGACTCCAGACTCTCTGGAATCATGGAGGCTGGATGAACCCCTGAAACTACCATCTTGAGAGAATCTTTAAACCTTAAACCAAAAGTACACCCTGAAATCTTCTAAAAACCTTAACAAAAAAATGTCTGTCTTTAAGCTCCATCAATATGAGACAGTTTTAAGAACTTTCAACACGATCAAACTGACAACAGTAACTCAAAAGATTAGAAAGGAACCTAGTGAGTTGATGTTAATGGGGAGGAACAACTCAGAAAAGGAAGGTGATAATGGTTGCACAATTCAAAGACTGTAATCACTAAATTATACATGTAGAAACTGCTGAATTGGTGTATGTTTTGTTGTGTGTGATAGTAAAGTTTTCATGTCGCCTGCAGTGAACGAGGAGTGTCAGTAGCCTGGTAGTTAAGACATGTTGAGGCCTTCTGTGTGGAGTCAATCGACTGAAAGGAAGTTTCCTTGGAGGTCTGACCTGCTTCCAATAGATTGGACACTTGGGCAAAGCTTGCTTGCTCTCTGCTGGGTCTGGATTCTGCATCTGGCTCAGCATCCAACACCCAGTTCTTTGGACTTGAATCAGAGACCTGTGCTCTATTACCTACTAATCCTGAGAGCCATCAACAACCAGTCATCTTGCGGGCCCGACCTGCCTGTCCTCTGACCTGCTGATGTTGGTTCATCAGTCCCACAGTGTCATGAGTCAGAAGTCTCCAGCCTCATATCTGACCCACAGGCTTGGTATTTGCCTTCCTGGTGTGGCACTGTGAGTTAATGTGCTGGACTGCAAAGTTGGTTTGAACCACAAGGTCAGTGGTTCAAGCTCACCAGCTGCTCTTTGGAAATTGACACAATAGCACTTAACAACAACAACAATAATAGCAAAACTGTGTGAACAGTTTCTTTGTTATAAACCTCTCTTTATATATACATATATACACAAAGATGTCAGTTTGAAGATTAAGAGGCACCTGATCCAAACCACGGTATTTTCAATAGCCTCATATGCATGTGAACGTAGGACAGTGAATAAGAAAGACCATATGAGAAATGATGCATCCGAGTTATGGTGTTGGTGGAAAATATGAAAAGTACCATGCACTGCCAAGAAAACAAACCAATCTGTGTTGGAAGAAGTACAACCAGAATGCTCCCTGGAAGCCAGGATGACCAGACTTGGCCTCTCATACTTGGGCCATATTATCAGGAGTGACCAGTCCCTAGAGAAGGACATCAAGTTTGTTAAAGTGGAGGGGTCAGTGAAAAAGAGGAAGATCCTCAACGAGATGGATTGGCAGCGTTGCAGCAGCAATGGGCTCAAGCATAGCAACGATGTGAGATTGGTGCAGGATGGGGCAGTGCTTCGCTCTGTTGTGCAGAAGGTTGCTATGAGTCAGTTACCGACTTAAAGGCTTCTAACAACAGCAATTACAACAACAATACATGCTTCACTGGGTTTCCTCACAGAGAACCCAGCAACAAATTAATAAAATCTAAAAGAAGATATCAAAATTTAAAATCCATACCTATATTTTTTTTCCTAAAATGCAAGTTTCACTCAAGAATGTAGTTGATGAAGAGGTCATTGTTTTTATTAAGTTTTGGCCCTACAGAACACATCTCTTTAGAACCCATGTGACAAATGAGAGGAACAGTCACTGTACTTTGCAGCACATCCAAACCATTTAATTGCAGATGTGTAAGTGAATTATGAGTCGACCTAACCACTGTTTTCAGACCGTTTTTGTTTGAAAGAATGACTAACAGACAATGGCTGGTGTAATGTAAGCCTTTGGAAAACATTTTCTCAAATGAATATTGTCACTTCAAAAAACAACTGACAGGATTTATTGCCATGACAGAATGCAAACTTTGATGCAGAAATTAGGATTATGGATAACCATGAACTTGCCTGCCTTTCATCATATAGGTGGTGACATTGGCAAATGTGAACCTTTTGATATTGTTTATTGTCATATGTCAACTTTAGAAGTTCTGCATTACTTGGTAAAGCAATATTTTTCAAATGACACTGCAAAGTTTTGCATAGCTAAAAATCCATTTTCTGTAAGCGACACCAGTTTATTTTAATGTAATAGTACAAAGTTTATTAATACGGTTTGAATCTTCATTTTAGCTAATCTTTAAGACACTACCATATGTCACATTTTGGTGTAGTTATCAAAAGATGTGCATACACAGTTGCCTGAAATGGTATTAAAAAATCTTCCTTTTTCTCTTTAACCCAAAAATATCCCCTCAAGTCTTAAAACTAAACTGTATATAAGCTTAACTAGAATGTCTTCCTGAGCATTTTGTTCTTCTGAGAACTCTATGGGATCAAATTAACAACAGGAATTTCCAAAGATTAAGTAGAAACCTATGGGGCAGGAAGTTTGTTAGTGGGAAAGAACCACTCAGAAGGGGAGGGTGAGAATGCTTGTACAACTCAAAAAAAAAATCAATAATATTAAATGTACATGTAGAAATTGGGTTATGTTTTACAGTAATTTTTTCAACAAAATAAAATTGTTGTAAGATTTCTTTAAAAAAAATTTTTTAAGGAAAAAAAAAAAAATTGGGATTACTTATAAAAGATAGTACATAATGTCCTAGACTGACTTGACTGAGTGATTCAATAGACCAGAAAAGGGAGAAGGAATAACCAGGTCCAAAAAGAACAAGACTTTATTCCAGACAAATGGATGAACTGGAATGAGTCATCACCTAGTGCAGCAAGATCCCCGAATCTGGTCATAACCAAAGTCCTGGAGGAATGGCAGGCAAGCTGACAACTGAAGGACTCCCCTCGCTCGTGTGGGGAACAAGTCTTTGTTGGTTGATCAGGCCCTAAAGTCATTCAAGGAGCAAGCAGCAGATAGCACGCTAGGCTGGACTGCCTAGCCCCATGTCCTAAGCTTCCACGTAGAGTAAGCTAGTGGGTCCTGACCCCAGCACCTAGCCTGGATATGGCCCAATATTTTCTTCCATGGGAATTAATTACAAAATATATGATGCCAACTAATTAGAAAATATCATGCATTTTATGTGCTATTTTTATCATTTGTTTTACCAAGAATTTGTTTATAGCAGATGAAATATCATTGTGATTCCCTATTATGCAAGTTGGGCTATGTCTTGTCAGTACTAAACGTTTGACTGCTAACCAAAAACTCAGGGGTTCAAACCCATCAGCCACTCCTCTGGAGAAAGATGTAGCAGTCTGTTTTTATAAAGATTAACCCCAACCCACTGTTATTGGGTGGATTCTGGCTCATAACAACGCTGTGTAGGTTTTGTGGGGCTATAAATCTTTACAGGAGCAGCAAGCCTTATTTTTCTTCTATGGATCGGTTAATATATTTGAACTAAATATAGTATATAAAGGAGTCCTGGTGTGGCGCTGGTTAATGCGCCAGACTGCAAAGTCGTTTGAATAGCAGGGTCAGCGGTTCAAGCTCACCAGTCGCTCCTTGGAAACCCTATACAGGATCGCTATGGGTCGCAATTGACTCGACAGCACTTAACAACAACATAGTATATATATAAGACCCTGTGGTTAGCAGTCTAGTGCCTATCCTACAGCCTTGGAAACTCTATGTGGCAGTTGTATACGGGGTTGTTATGAGTCACAATTGATTCAAAGGCAACCAGTTTGATTTTTGGTGTTTGACTGTAAAAATAACACATAGGGTCCCAAATGTCAGATCCTGTAAACCTCTCCAGTCTAAACCCTCACCTGCCATCACACTTCATTGCCACCCACCTTCATTGCCATCACACTTTCTCTTCCCTGGGCCTTCAGACATACTACTCCTAGAATGCTCTCCCTCTCCCCAACCCTAACCTCTACCTTCCCGTGACTCATCCTTCAGGTCTCAGTGCAAATCCAAGGCAGATGCTCTTTTCTTGTCTTCTAAATCATTTATGGACTCCTGGTGTGGCGCTGTAGGATCAGCACTGGACTCCAAACCACAAGGTTGAAGGTTCAAATTCACCAGCTGCTCCTTGGAACCTCTATACAGGATCACTATGAGTCGGAACCGACTTGACAGCATTTAAGAACAACAAATCATTTATTTATATCACTGTATCCTCCATGAAGAAAAACTCTCATGTTTTTTAGGTCTCCTTGGCCTTGACAATGCTCATGTGTTTCACTGTGCAGATCCAGGAACTAGAGGAAACCAAAAGCAGAAGAATGGTTTCGGGAACATAGAACCTTCTAGTTCTGTTGTTCCTACATGCTGACCACAGTCCTGCCACTGATCCCATGAGATACTCCCGGGCTCACTATAAGAATCTCCCACTCTTGATAAAGCTGGATTTCTGCCACCTGCTGCCCAAAAAATCCTGTGGCTACGTGCCCACCTACTCTGTGACTACAGATGCTGTTTCCATCTAGTTTGTACTTCCATGGTGAACAAACGATATCTGAATGCTCAGAAGATGTGGGGACTAGGAGGTTTGTTGGGAAAGAGTCCTAGATTGGAAGTCAAAATCTTGCATCATCATTTTGGCTCCACCACAAAATAATTGACCATGGAAATTTTCCTGAACTTCTCCGGGCTTCTGTTTGACCCTTGATGAACCACCACTTAACACAATACAATCCAATACAACACTGTATAATATAGCAAAACACAAAATACAACACATAGCACAATATATGCTGTATAACACAACACAAAATGGTATAACACAACACAACACTGTATAGCATAACACAACACAACACGGTATAACAAACACAACACTGTATAACATAACACCACACACCACTGTATGATAAAATACAACACAATACTGAATAACATAATACAGCGTAAATTGGAACACAT
>NW_006408578.1:1532855-1539655 GCF_000296735.1 Chrysochloris asiatica | reverse complement strand
ACTTGATGGCACCTGACAACAACAACAAAGTACAAATGTTACATGATTCCCATTGCAAGAAACAGCTAAAAACAGAAAGTAGATTTGTGGGTAAAAGGAACCTTGGGAGGAAGGAATGAGAAATCATCGCTGAAAGGACACTGAGTTTCTGTTTGAGTTCATGAAAAAGTTTAGAAATAAAGAGTGGTACTGGCGTGACACTGTTGGATAAGCACTGGACCCCAAGGTCAGCAGTTCAAACCCACCAGCCATTCCTTAGAAACTTTACACAGTGTTGTTATGAGCTGGAATCGACTCAACAGCACTTAACAGCAACATATAATTGCATAGGCATCTTGGTATGACACAATGGGATAAGCACTTGACTGCTAACCTCAAAGTTGGTGGTTCAAACCCAGCAGCCACTCCACGGAAACATTTACAGGGTTATATGAGTCGGAACCGGTTCGGTGGCACTTAACAACAACAACAAAGGTTACACAGCATTGGGGATGTAATTGTTAGCTCCCATCAAATCAACCCTGATTCTTACAAACCCATGCACATGGAAGAAGACCTGCCTGGTCCTGCATCAGCCCCATGATCAATGAATATAATTACAGCCACGAAGTGTACACTTTAAATTTGTTAAAATGAAAAACTTTGGGGATATCTATTTTTCCATAATACTAAAATTTTTATCGTTTCAAGAACAAAGTCAATTGTGAGGCTGGCCCAGGACCAGGCAGTATTTCATTCTGTTGTGCATAGGGTCACTAAGAGTCAGTACCGACTCTATGGCACCTAATAATAACAACAAAGAATATAGATGTGATTGATTAATTTTTAAAAAACAAAGGGAGTAGAGAGAATCTTAGATCATAGAAGACAGATGTTGTTGTTCAATGCCGTCAAGTTGGTTCCAACTCAGAGCAAACCTCATAAATATCGGGTTTCTGAGAAGTGGCTGGTGGGTTTGAACCACCAACCTTTTTGGTTAGCGGCCCCGTACTTAACTTACAGTGCGTATCCTATACCAGGACTCCTAAAAGACACATGAGGGGGCTTCCCTGATATTTTCATTGCCTTTCCCCATGTAGAAGTCTTCATTCATTCAGCTAATAATTACTTAGTGTTCTATAAGCCAAGCCCTGTACCAGGTGTCAGGTTAAAAAAAACATCCTAAGACATAGTGAGTGCCCTAGGGGAGCTCGTGGTTCTCCTGGGGGAGACAGAGGTGCAAAATAATTGTGAGCTTAGAACTGCTGTCAGGGTACATGCAGGGACTGTGGGGTCACAGAGAGAAACAGTTGACTCTCTCCAGGGAGGTCAGGGGGAGGTGTCCACAAAGCAGGTGGCATTTGAGCTGTGTCCTGAAAGATGAGTGGAGCCAGCCTGGGGAAAGGGTATTTCAGGCCAAGGACAGAGCAGGAGCAAAGTTCCAGGAGCTGCAAGAGGTTGGCAAGCCCAGCCAACAGTCAGCAGTTTATTTTTGTTAGGCCTCATTCTCCCTCTTGCCAGTCTCTGCTCTAACACTTTCAGTGACTTTTCATTATTTAAGACACTCAACCCAAATCCTTAACCCAGCTCAGCTCGCTGCTTCCCAACAGAAAGCCTGGGTTGCTGCAGTTTTACCCTTTGTCCCTGAATATAGGGTGAACACACCCAGATTCTGGCTGTGACCACCATGTGGCAGGGCTGCCTCCAAGTTCCCTCAGTTATGAAATTATTAACCAGTTCTGATGATTAACATTTGAAGGTAATTTTCCAGCACCCATGTGACAGTGTAGAACAACCCCTTGGCTGCAGTCCTGGTATAGCACTGTAGGATAAGCACTGGACTGCTAACTGATAAATCAGGAATTCAAACCCATCAGCCACTCCTTGGTAACAGTATACAAGGTTGTTAGGAGTTTGAGCCAACTCAATAGCACTTCACAACAACAATCGTTAGGGAAAGAGTTCACCAGGTCTTTCTTCCATGAAGCAGCTGGTGGGTTTGAGCTGCCGACCTATCAGTTAGCAACCACGCATTTAGCCTTTATGCCATCACAGCTCCTTGAGCTAAAATGAGTCTTCCACATAGTGTGATACCTCCAGAGGATGATGACACAACATGTCTTTCTAGGGAATCTAACATTGGCAGCTGTCAGCTCCAGCAAGTCAACAAGAATGTTTTGTCTTTGAGATGAATAATAATTTTTTTTTTTTTGAGGATGGTGCTGATATAGAAAGGCTGCTATTATTGTTGTATGCAATCAACTCATAGTGACACTTTATGACAGAGTAGAACTGTCCCACAGGGTTTCCTAGTGTGGCACTATGGGATAATGCACTTGACTGCAAGATCTGTTTGAACCTTAATGTTGGCGGTTTGAACTCACCAGCCGCTCCTTGGCAACCTTGTACAAGGTCGCTGTGAGTCAGAACTGGCTCAACAACACTTAACAACAACAACAATCTTTACAGAAGTAAATCACCAGGTCTTTTTCCTGCTGAGCAGTTGGTGGGTTGAAATTGTCAACTTCTGGTCCTGATGTGGTGCTGTAAGATAAGCTCTTGGCCTCAAGATTGGTTTGAACCACAGGGTCAGCAGTTCAAACTCACCAGCCGCTCCTTGGAAACCCTACACAGGGTTACTATGAGTCAGAAGGATGGTACTTAACAAACAGTCAATTTGATGGTACTTAACAACACCAACAAGCAAGCAATTGAGTACTAAAACACTATGCCAACAGGGCCTATCTTTGTTTATATGTCCCCCCAAAATACTCGTGGCAGTTGAGTCCACTGCAGCTCATTGGGACCCCATGTGTGTCACAGTAAACTGTGTCCCTCCCACATACAGTCTTCAGGGGCTGCTTTTTTTTTCTAAAGTAGATCACCAGACATTTTTTCCAAGGAGTCTCAGGGTGGATTCAAACAGACAACTTTCTGGCTAGCAATCAATTGTATTAACTGTTGGCATCGCTCAGGGTTTTCTGCTGAAATAACTCACTGGTGTCAAGACCTGACCTGAAATGACAGAAGTCTATTTATAGTCTTGATCTCGCTCACTGACTACTCTACTTTTTTTGCAGCAAGAGACTCCACAAAGTGTCTAGTAATATTGTGAACCATGAGACCCATCTGGCCCCAAGGATTCTGGAGATGGAGCTGGGGACCTGTACTTGCTACTGTCCTGTGGCAGATGTTTACAATGACCTTATAAACATTGATTCTCAGTTTGAGCTCATTTGAACAATGAAAACTCATGCTGCTTATGGGCACTGAGAAAGCTTTGTCAGAGACAAGTGAGTAACTAGCCAATGGCAATTGAAACAAGAAACCTCAACCATAGATGAGAGATTAGCTGTTGGCCTGATTCCAACTCTTTCCTGGTCTTATTACCCAAGTTTACCAGAGTCTATACATCAGCAAAGACATAGTAATGGCAAATACAGACTGAATTACACTGAAGACAAAATATGGGGAGACTAAATCCCCACCTCCTGGCCCTACTTCACACTCCCTAGACTTCCAATGTGGCACAATTGGTTAAGCACATGGCTACTCACCAAAAGATTGGCAGTTCAAATCCACACAGGGATGCCTGATGATCTACTTCTATATAATCACAGCCATTGAGGGGGGAAATTAAATCAGAGATACAGTTATCTGTGGGTGAAAGTCTTACATAGGCACAAAGAAAAAAGTGTTATCCAATTCTTGGGTTCAGATAAGGCCTCATGGAGAAAAAGACACCAGGTCTTAGACGCTGTCAGTGGTACTCAAAGAACATAATCAATGTCTTTGAATGGTTCATATAGACACTTTTTAATTGGTGTATGTTTTGTTATGTATAGTCTCAACAATAGTCATCTATCTTTCCATTCCATGGGTTCACTATGGTACGCCTAGTTCTTGTAGCTTCCAACTGATACGATATTTACCAGGATCCAAACACTAAATTTAGCTTTAAAACTCAAGGGTTCATAAGTAGAAAACCCATTACCAGAGCGCCTAACAGTCTGAGTTACAACCACACTGTAACCGAGGGTCGACTTAGAAAGATTAATTAAGGCAGTTGGGTTTGAAAGGACAAATGAATCTGGCATGCCCACATGACAAATGTGTATGAGCCCAACACTAATTAGCAATAAAAAAATACTTATCTTCTAAATACACAAAGCACATATTTTCAGTGACAACTCATTCTACTGTTAATCTCCACATAAACATGTAGGTCAAAGGCATCTTGGGTCAAATTGGTGTTTTCATTGCTTACACCACGCAGGCGTCGCTAACTAGCCCAAGAGTGAAGGGAAGATGGTCCATTGGGCTCATTTGGGGCAAATGCTCATTTGTAAATAGACAGATGAACCCTAAGGACCAACTCTCTTCTCATAAACCTTTCTGTAAATGGATAAGGAATTCAGAGGCAAATTAGTATTTATATACTCCTTTGCATTTCTGGAGTCCTGGTGTGGTGCTGTGGGCTAATACATCAGACTGCAAAGTTGTTTGAACTGCAAGGTCAGTGGTTCAAGCTCACCAGCTGCTCCTTGGAAATCCTATACAGGGTCACTATGGGTGGGAATCAACTCCACAGCACTTAACAACAACAACTGCATTTCTGTCCTTTCTGTCTTAAGGTGGTATGGCTTGTTTAATCTTTCTTTTAGAGACCAAAGAGTTTGTACTCAATCTGTATTGAAAGAAGCAGGCCTACTTCCTAGGAAGAGTTGAGAAAGCCCCTACTCTGGATCAAGCTGATCAGTTAATGAATTAATTCATTTCTCCAGGTTTCCACAGGGTCTTGGACACCATTGGGCACTTCGTAGTGCTATTTCCCACACACACATTCTTTGCCTTTTGTCCTGATTTATATTGTCTTCCAATCTTTTCTTAACCTTATACAGTGAAGCCTGGGAGAGCCAGAACTCAAAGACCCTGCCTTGTTTTTCCAGGTCTCAAAAGTTGTCCTTCCTCCAACAGGAGAAAAAAAAGTCTTCCCACTTTTCTATCACTCATTTTAGTGGAAAATACCTGAGTTTTCTTTCCTGACAGGCTTCCACATTTTTCAGGTTACAGCTTTTGCAGCTTTTACTGGAGGCAATCCCTCGTTGGCACATAATAGCATGTACTGGACTACTATCCTAAACATTGACAGTTCTAACCCAGCCACAGGCACCCTAGAATAAAGGTCTGTTGGTCTGCTTCTGTAAAGATTACAGACAAGGAAACTTTCTGGCACAATTCTACTCTGTAGCCTATGGGGTTGCCATGAATGACACTTAACTTAACAGCAAGGAACTTTATTTCTAGCTGTGAAGCTTAGTGTAAATATTTCTGTCTCCTCCATTGTTATAGAAGGTCCTGTGACTTTTGTGAGTTTAATTTAACTCTGTAAACACAATGCATACTATACTGTCTGGCACACAATAGGCAATCAATATTCGGAAAACGAATCAATAAATAAAGTTGAGTAAACAACTGAAAATCACAACAGCCATGGGCCCTCTACTCCTTATGGTGTACAGTCTATCTGCTTTTTTGCAGGTTGCTATGAACATCCATAGTAGACCTTGTTTTCTTGTTGCCATTGTTGTTGTTAAGTGCTGTCAAGTCAGTTCCTACTCATAACGACATGGTATAGAGTTTCCAACCTTGCAACTAACAGTCTAGTGTTTATCCTACAGTACCACACCAGCTCCAAAACACATGACCCCATGCACAACAGAATGTAGCCAGGCCAGCACCATCTTCATATCACTGGCATACCCTGGTGTGGCGTTGTACTATAGGTACTAGATTGTTAACATCAAAGTTGGTGGTTCAAACCCACCAGCCACTCCTCAGATACCTTGTGCAGGGTGACTATGAGCAAGAACCAACTCAATGGCACTTAACAACAACAACAACAACATTTTTACAGCAACTCTACTTTGAGCGCTTTCCTACCTAGGTGGTTCATCTTCCAGCACCATATTGGACAATACACAAGTTGTTGGAAATCTAATCAATTTTCCTTAGTTAATTTTTGGAAGTAGCTATCTAGAGTTTTCTTCTTAGTCTGTCTTAGTCTGGAAGCTCTGATGACACTGTCCACCACAGCATACCTGCTAGTATTTGATATACTGGTGATATCACTTCCAGCATCATAGCAACATGTAATCTACCACAGTAGTGTGAGAGACTATTTAGTTTCCTCTCTATTGAAGACTAAAAATTCTCAATAGTGTACTTATTCTAAAGGAGTGTTTTCAGGTAAGGGCTATACCTCACTGTATTGGGAGGTACTACCCAGTGACTACAGCTCCAGATAAGCACAAGAAGAATCAGTTGAATCTGAGACTCTCAGAGAGGTTTAGAAGAGAATGTCCTATAAATAGGGAGGAAGGAGAAGGACTTGAGAGGTAGGAATGACTCAATAGGCATGTCAGGACACAATTTTACAACTTTACACCCACAGACATTTGGGTTGGCTAGAAAACTTTTGCTAAAACCCAGAATCCTAAGTGATTCTTGTCCTTTTTCTTACTGCCTTCTTTCTCTCCACTCCCCTATCACAGTCCTCTCCTCTATACCACCCTTCACATTCTTTCTGGGAAGTCTGGAGGAATCTTTGTCTAACTGGGGGATAAACATTCATTCCTACAACTACTGTGGTTGACAATTATGATTGCATTCCCAGAATTATTTCCTTTCCTTTCCTGCAGACCTTGGATTTATGACTGAGGACCCAACTCCAGATATACAAGTTCAATCAAAATAATTCTTCTTTCCCCTTACACATAGAGATATGCAGATGATACAATCTTGCTTGCTGAAAATGAAGA
>NW_006408578.1:1531860-1532755 GCF_000296735.1 Chrysochloris asiatica | reverse complement strand
AAAAAATGCTCCCATAAAGATTAACAGTTTCGGAAACCCTACACAGGGTCGCTATGATTCAGAACCAATTCCATGGCACATCACCACCACCACCATACAGTTTCCAAGAAGCAACTAGTGGGTTTAAAGTGCCAATGCTGCAGTTAGTGGTCCAGTGCTTATCATACAGCGCCACACTTTTATCATTTCTCCTGTATTTCATATATTTTGTAAAATGTTTTATGTATGAAACAAACTATATATTCATTCATTTTTTCGATGAGATAACCAGTGTCATTACACATAGCAAATATCAATCATTAAAAGCAAAATTATAAAGAAAGAAAAAACCTTAACATTTTCAGTTCGGCTGTACCCTCTTACCACAGATAAATGAAGTACAGTTTCTGCTAGACTTCCTGAAATATTGAAAATAGCTTGAGGACTTTCATTATGATATTCAGGGAACCTGAGCCCTCTGGGTATCCCAGGTTGAAAACACTTCACTTGATAACTGATAAACTCTATGTTCAATTATGTGACCTAAAGGAAGCAAGTGTTACACATCTGACAAAGTTACTGAAAAAGAAAAGCTCAGCATTTCAAGTTCTGAGCCGCTGGAGGGTACTAATACCATTTTCAACTACGTTGGGGCTGCAGCAGTGGTAACATGCATTTCAGTCGATTATTCCCTGGCCTCTGTCTGCTAACTGAATAGCATTTATTGAGTGTCTCTTACATGTACACTTTTCATCTATTATCTCAGCTATCCCTACCCAGAGCCTTATAAAAACCAAAACCAAACCCACTGCCACCAAATTAATTTCAACTCATACCCAACTATCATTGAGTGGATTCCAACTTATAGCGTCCCTGTATGGAGTTTCTAAGACTCTTTCCAGAAGCAGACAGCCTC
>NW_006408578.1:1529844-1530893 GCF_000296735.1 Chrysochloris asiatica | reverse complement strand
AGATGTCAACTTGAAGACTAAAGTGTGACTGACCCAAGCCATGGTATTTTCAATAAGCTCATATGCATGCAAAAATTGTACAGTGAATAAGGAAGACCATGGAAGAGTTGATGCATTTGAGTTATGATGTTGGAGGAGAACATTTTAAGCACAATGGGCTGCTAAAAGAACCAACAGATCTGTGTTGGACGAAGTGCAACCAGAGTGCTCCTTTGAGGCCAGGACGGCCAGACATTGTCTCTCACACATTGGACATATTGTCAAAAGGGACCAGTTGCTGGAGAAGAATATTATGTTTGGTAAGGTGGAAGGTCAGAGAAAAAAAGGAAGACCCCCAGTAAGATGGATTGGCAAAGTGGCAGCATCAATGGGCTCAAGTGTGACAACAACAGTGAGGTTGGCCCAGGGTGGGGAAGTGTTTCATTGTGTTGTGCATAGGGTCGCTATGAGTCAGTAGTGACTCAATGGCACCTTACAACAACAACAACAGCATAGAGTTTGGTTCAAACCAATGAACTTCAAGGAAACATTGCTGGGTACTTCTGAAAAGGAAGGTTCCTGGTTTTTTAAGTAATTCCCTTTGCCAGCAGATGTGAATAGAGAAGTGGGTAGTCTCAGTACTTCCTGGTAGTCATCTTGTGATCCTGAGGAGAGCTAGCTTGGGATGAAGCAGAACCATGTGAGGCGGGGAGGAAACAATGAAATAAATAGCAACATTGGTGATGTTCCCGAACTGTAGGAAGCTCTGGATTTTTTCAACAGATGCTAGCCAATATATTCCATTTTTTCTTTGAATCACTTTGAGATGTTATCAAAAATTTTAAAAACAATCTAGTTGATGTAATGGTTCTTTTGCCCAGTTTAAGGTGCTTTGAGGGAGTTTGTCTTAATAAGTGCACTCACGGGAAGTAAAGTGTTGGCTTGTGTTTGCAGCTTTTGTTGTGTACCAATATTTAAGTTTATTGGGACTGAAATGGTGTCCACTGATAATATTTTGGAAACAGAAAGAGATCTGGAGTCTTGCAACTAAAACACTCCCCTCATAAACT
>NW_006408578.1:1528319-1529514 GCF_000296735.1 Chrysochloris asiatica | reverse complement strand
GTGGCAATCCGATATCTTTGGTGTACTCAATCACCAAGTCCAGTCCACATTGAAGGGAAAGGGACTGATGCAGGGCATGAATACTAGAAGTGAGGGATCAAGGTAATCCTCTTCCAGTCTGCCTGTGAGGTTCTAGTCACCAGTAAGTTCCCTCCATGTATTACAAAACCTCCATCTACAGTTTCTTTCAGTGAAAAAGATATAGTGAATGAGTGGGTTGAATATGTTTACTCCATCTTACCAGGGGCTTGGAACCTCTGTTACGTGTTTTGCTTTCATATATGAAACTTCATGGTTAATGTAAGAGGATGTTTTGTTTATTGTTTATTTTTAGCTATTTTCTCCTTCATTCAAATTAGCATATTTCTTCCCAAAGATTAGGCAAGAAAATTATTGGAACTCGTTGAAAGATTCAACAAAGTGGCAAGGTACAATACGAACCTAGAAAAATTGGTTGGATTCCTTTACACTAGGAAAGAGAACTCTGCAAAAGAAACCAGGAAAACAATAAATACCATTTATAACAGTCATCGAAAAGATTAGATATTTAGGAATAAATCAAACCACAGAAAAAAAGACCTATATGAAGAAAACTATAAAAATTACTACCAGAAACCAGAAGAGATGTACATAAAAGAAGAATATACCATGCTCATGAATAGGAAGACTTTCTATTGTAAAAATGTCAATTCTACCCAAAGTGATCTGCAGATATAATGAAATTGCAATCTACAATCCAGCAGCATTCTTCACAAGATGAAAAAACTGATCACCAACTTTGCATAGAAAGGAAAGAGATTCTAGATGAAAAAGAATGACTGAAGTAGAAGAAGTAGGAGGCCTCTCACTTCCTGATCTCAAAACTACCACACAGTCACAATAGTGAAAACAGCCTAGAACTGGTACAACAACAAACACATGGACCAATGGAACAGAATTGAAATCCCAAAAACAAATCCATCCACTTATGGACACCTGATCTTTCACAAAGAACTGAACACATTGGATGGGAAATACATAGTCTCTGAAACAAATGGTGCTGGCAAAACTGGATATCCATTTGCAGATGAATTCATAAAACCTTTAACTCAAAATAGGTCAAAAAACAAAAAAACTTACCACAAACAAGATGGCGGATTGGATGGAAGTGCAGTGAGGAGCTCCACTGGCAACAACACAGAATACAGGACCAAAC
>NW_006408578.1:1502423-1508683 GCF_000296735.1 Chrysochloris asiatica | reverse complement strand
ACTCCCGTAAGGATTTACACCCTCGGAAACCCTGTACAGGGTCGCTATGGGTCGGAACCGACTCGACGGCACTTAACAACAACAACAACAAGACAGATGGGGAGGTTTGTCCAGAGTTTCTAGGACAGTTCTAAGAGAACTTTTTTTAAGTGACACCTCCTTTGAACTAAACATGAAGAAAGCAAGAAGCCTTGAGTGCTACTGAACGCTAACCTTCAAGCATAAGGAGACCTAGTCTAAGGATGAATTCTACACTGTTGATGGCAGGGCTATGAGATGGAAAGAACTGAATCATTGAACGCATTTTCACAGACAAAGGAGCAACCAACTTAATGCCCATTAGGTCTTTGGACTGCCTGCGAGCTATGTGAGTCAATACATGTCCTTATTGTTTAAAACAGTTAGAATTGGATTCGTTCATTATTTGAAGCCAAACGTATTCTCAATGATATCCTTTTTAAATTCTATCTCAGAGTAATGTTGGGAAAAGAAAATTTGATGCTATGTGTTACCAAATTAATTCCAATTCCTAGTGACCCTAAAAGATCAAGTAGAACTAACTGCCTTAGTTTCCTAGGCTGTAAGCTTTCCAAGATCAAATCTCCAGGTCTTTCCTCCCACGGAGTCAGCGATGGGTTTGAATCAGTTAATAGTCTAGCACTTTATCATTGTGTCACCAAGACTCCTTCACAGTGAATTTGAAATGCTAATCATACTAGGTTCATACGGTGCTGGTGGTGTGTTGTGGAGTTGGTTCTGACTCACAGCGACTGTGCACAGGGTTTTAAATCTTTACAGGAGCAGAAAAATCTCCCTTTCCCCCATGGAAATGGCTGACAGTTTAGAACTGCTGACCTTGAGGTTAGCAGCCCAACTCATAACCACTACGCTACCAAAGCTCCTTTGGTTCATATAAGTGCTCAGTAAATGGTCATTATTACTACCAGATTCCTTCTTTTAAAAATTGTTTAACCAGGTTAACACTGATTTCCTACAGAAGTTCTATGAGATTTCGCCTGCATGCCTTAAGAGAGAAAGGGACGGCCGTGTACTCTTACACATCAGAGGAATCCTTTTAAGTCTGGAGGAGCCTCAAGTAAGTGGTTATTTTGGGGTGGAGGGGTGGTGAAGACTTTATTATGAACTTTGCTGAAGTATTTACAGAGTATATGTAACCTTCATTACGCAGATCAAGGAAACCAGTATATAGGTTTCATAAGCATTCAGCAGTCTCCGCCTCTTGCCTTGTACCTCAGGACAAGTGATTGGTGAAAAGCTACAGCTTTCCACACCCAAAATAGACAGTTTTCTGGGCCATTTCCAAAGTCTAGGCAGCAGCCCTTCCTAATCCTCCCACGTGCCTATATCCACACTCATCCTCCTAATGAGCAGGTGTACAAAAAGGTCCTCCCAAACCCACTGTGTTCTGAACCACCTGAGCACAAATTTAGCAGGGAAGAGCAATCCCACTGCTCATGTAGAGTTCTTGGGGAATCCCTTCTTCTGTCAGCGAAGCTCCTTAGTGCACTTGTCACACCAATATTACAGCCCTCTTCTGTGTGTGAGGAGGAACACAGTCCAATTGCTGCTTATATGCTTCTTGTTGCTGTTGTTAGCTGCCATTGAGCTGCTAACCGACTTGTGGAGACCCCATACACAGTGATTAACAAGGTTATCATTGGCAACCTTTCAGAAGTAGATCACCAGGCCTTTCTTCCTGTTGTTGTTATTAAGTGCTCTCAAGTTGGTTCCAACTCATAACGACCCTATGCATAATAGAATGAAACACTGCCCAGTCCTACACCATCCTTACAATCATTGTTAATTCTGAGCTGATTGTGTGGTCACTATGTCAGTTCATCCCAGGTAAATCCCTGCAATCAATCAAGTCCTGGCTTCCAAGGAGCATTCCGGCTATACTTCTTCCAATACAGATTTGTTTGCTCTTCAGGCAGTCCATGGTACTTTTAATAATCTTCTCCAACGACATAATTCAAATGCATCAGTTCTTCTACAGTCTTCTTTATTCATTGTCTAACTTACATATGCATATAAAGCTATTGAAAATACCGGGGTTTGGGTCAGGCACACCTTAATCCTCAAACTGAAACCTTTGTTCCTCAACACTTTAAAGAGGGCTTATGCAAGCAGATTTGCCTAGTATAATATGTCATTTGATCTCTTGAATGCTACTCCTTTGAGAGTTGATACTGCATCCAAGCAAAATGAAGTCTTTAACAATTTCAATCTTTTCTGTATTTATCATGATATTATTTATCAGTCCAGAGGTGAGGATTTGTGTTTCCTTTACATGAGGTGTGACCCATACTGAAGGTTGAGATCTTTGTTCATCATCAATATTTTCCTCTTTGCTTTCAGCAAGCAAGATTGTATCATCTACATATCACAAGTAGTTAGTGAGTCTTCCTCCAATCCTGATGCCCCATTTTTTCCCCAAGCAATCCAGTTTCTCAGATTATGTGTTCAGCATACAGATTGAATAAGTATGGTGAAAGAACACAACCCTTGAGCCCACATTTCTTAATAGAAAACCATTCAATGTTTCCTTGTTCTGTTCTAACAATCACCTCTTAGTCTATGTACAAGTTCCTCATTAGCACAATCAGGTGTCTGGAATACCCATTTTTCACAATGTTATCCATAGCTTGTCATGAGCTGCATAGTCAAAAGCCATTGCATAGTCAATAAAGCACAGGTAAATATCTTTCTGGTATTCTCTACTTTTAGCCAAGATCCATCTGGCATCAACATTGGTATCTGTCATTCCATGTGCTTGTCTGAATCTGGTTTAAACCTCTGACAGTTCCCTGTCAATGTATTGTAGCAGCCATTTTTTAACTACCTTCAGAAAAAAAAAAAAAAAAAAAAAAAATTGTCCCCCTTCATTCTGCAACTAAGCACACTCATGAAAACTTGCAAGCCAGCCATTTCATGCTTTGTAGCCCTCCCATTTTTGATAGCCAATGTCTAAATTTCTTGTCCCAATCAAACCTGGTGTGATGTTGTTGCACTGGACTGCAAAATCTGCTTGAACAGCAAGGCCGGTGGTTCAAGCTCACCAGCTGCTACTCAGAAACCTGTATAGGGTTGCTATGGGTCGGAACCACTCAACGGCACTTAACAACAACAACAATCAACCCAGTACACTGATGAAACAGGTTGTTTCTTGATATGAGGAATTCTTCCATTCCTGTTGGAATTTTGAATCACTGCATTCAGAGGCAATATACAAGTATAGTTCTTCAAACTGTGGCAATTTGCACTTGTTCTCATTATCAAATATTTTTATCTTCCTTGGCTCAAGTTCTGATCAACTTGCCATCAAGCTACATCAAATGGATACTAGCGCAAGTTTGGGAGTTCATTCACACCTCTTTCAGAATAACTGGCCACTATACTGTGAGCCCTAGCCCCCGGAGGCTAAGTCAGTGCACATGGGCTCAGGAGTTCACACATGTTCCTAAAATTCAGACCAGCCAGCCCTTCTTGTTCTCTTTCTTATAGGATATCTATCTTTATGTGTTCTATTTTATTTTTCACAACTTCTAATTTTCCTAGATTCATAATTCATACACTCCCTGTCCCAATTATTAATGGATGTTTGCAGCTCTATCTCCTCAATTTGAGCTGTGCCTTATCAGCAAATGAAGGTTCTGAAAACTCTACCTTGAGGAGACATCCCTTCCCCAGTTGTATTTTGAGTGCCTTCCAACCTAAGGAACTCATCTTCTGGCAGTATATCTGACAATGTTCTGGTGCTCTTTATCATGTTTCAATATTCAATATTCTGGTGCTTATCTCAGTGTTCCACTGGTATTCATAAGGTTTTCAGAGACTATACAATAAGAACTAGTTTGCCTCTCCTTCTTCCTAGTCTGTCTTAGTCTAGAAGTTCAGCTGAAACCTGTCCATCATGGGTGAACCTGCTGCTGTTTAAAATACTGGTGGCATAGCTTCCCACTTCACAATAGATCCCACCTGAATTTAGAGACTATCTCAAAAATAGAAATGATACATTAACCATTAATGACTGAAGGCCAGATGAGTGGTGGGGTGGCATCCAGGAACTTATACGTGAAGAAAGCAAAAGGTCATAAAACTACAGGAAAGTACTTCCCAGTAGGCCACCACTGGAAAAAGCTGTTTTATATTTCATCCTTTGCCTTCCAGCAAGATGGCGTACTAGACAGATATACTACATGGAATCTCTACAACAAAGATACAAGAGAGCAAATAAAATAGACACAGATGAAAATTCTGGCACCCTGAACTTCAGTAGAAAGGTTAGAAAGGATGATGGAGTGCTTGCTTGGAGAAGAGGTTGAGCAGGGATGGCAAGAGAGGGAGACTGACGGATGAATGGCTGGCCAGATGCAGCTTAACCATCTTGTGAGTAGCTTTGGCAGTGGAGCGAGGCCTAGCAGAGCAAATCTGCATGAGTGACAGAGGAGGGGTGATTTCTCCTTTGTCCCCAGGTTCCCCTGGTGACCAGAGTGTGACCAGCTCCCATCTTCATCCACCCCTAGCACAGACTCTGCAATCTGGGAGTTCAGTGCCACACGGTTGGGAGCCAGGCCAGCATGAGGTGGGGGCCAGATGCACAACTTTGGCGTGATACTTTAGTACCTGGATTCAGGTGGACTCAGCTCCAGACCCATAAAACTCGCAGAGCCACCAGATCAGCATTTAACCAGTCACACTACCCTCAAATTCCCTGTGGTCCTAACAGACACTGAAACCAGCTCTATCTAGCAAGGGCCTCCATGAAATACTTACCAAATGAATATCCTAAACATACATAACACCAACACCAATAGAAACTCCATCTAGGGCTAGAAGTTCTGCTGTCATATCCCTCTGCAACCACTTCCTGAGCTTCTTGAATCGCAGGTGTCCCCCTGGAGACTTCTCTCCTCAGAGTCCAACATCTGCACTGTTTGTTTTTACAAATAGGACAACCCCACAATGCCCCAGAGACAACAGACAATATTAGAATGGCTCAAACAAATGACCAAGATGCAGAGTCAGAAAATGACTCTGAGGAATGAAACTAACTGAAAAAGAATTTAACAGAATGATAATTAGGTACCTTCAAAAGATCAATACAAAGATCTTGGAAAGCAAATAAAAAGTTCGAAGTATTCAGGAAAACTACAAAAACAAATGAAATAAATGCAAATGTTGAAACAATACAAAACCTACAATTAGAGATCCAGTAGATTAATATTGAAATGGACAATACATTGAAAGGGCAAAGGAATAGATGTGAAGTAATGAAAATTCAAATGAATGAGCTTGAAGAGAAATCTCTCAATATCAGTATGCTAGAAGAACAATCAGGAAAAAAGAATGAAAAAATCTGGAGAAAGTCTTAAGAGTTGTGTGGGATACCATGAAGATGAACAGCTTACAAGTGACTGGAATTCTAGAATGGGAAGACACAAGCACAGAGAAAATGGTTGATTAGTTCTTGGAAGAAAACTTCCTTAACATCATGAAAGACAAGAAGATAAGCATACAAGAAGCTGAACAAATCCCAAACAGGATAGATGCCAAAAGAAAATCACCAAGACATATCATAATCAAACTTCCCAAAATCAAAAACATGGAAAGAATTCTGAGAGCAGCTCGAGAAAAATCAAAAGTTATCTACAAAGGAGAACCAATAAGACTAAGCTCTGATTTCTCAGCAGAAACCATTCAGGCAAGAAGGCAACCAAATGACATATACAAAGCTGAAAGAAAACAATTGTCAGCCAAGAATCATATACCCAGCAAAGCAGCAAAACTGTCCCTCAAATATGATGGCAAAATTAGGACATTTCCTGATAAACAGAAATTAAAAGAATTTGTAATGGCCAGACCAACTTTACAAAAAATGCTAAGGAGTGTTCTTTGAACTGAGAATCAACCACCTGAGATTATCAGACAAGACACCACCACCCAGAACTCAATCCAGGTATAGAAGTATTTAAATCAAATAAACCTACAAGACTGAAAATAGGTATAATAAAGTCAACTACAAAGTAAAAAGAGCGAATAGTGTACTTACAGAACTTCCAAATGGTAAGGAAGTCAAGTAGATTTCAAGATAAAACAGACTGTTTTAAGTGGGGTGGGGAGGGAATTTATAAATTACAGGGTAACCTCAAAGAAAACTAATGCACCTGCACATCAAAATAATAAAAGAGGAAAATCAGAAAGATTTAGTAAACATTAACACAACAGAAATTAAAATT
>NW_006408578.1:1490940-1501083 GCF_000296735.1 Chrysochloris asiatica | reverse complement strand
AATAGCTTTGCAAACCATGGGAATTCCAGAACACTAAATTGTGCTCATGCAGAACCTGTGCATACACCAAGAGAGAGTTGTTAGAAAAAGGCAAGGGGATACTGTGTGATTTAAAATCCGGAAAGGAGTGCAGCAGTTAGGGCCCCAACCAACCCCATGACACACAATTACCACCACCACCACCACCACCACCACCAAAGGGCTAGGCAGTGTTTCAATCCATTGTATATTGGGTCAGGGTCACTGTTGGTCAGAGCCGACCCAAAACACCTAACAGTACCAACCAGCTGCAACAGTTACACTACGCTGTGAATATAATTGTAAGTAGGTTAAAATGGTTAAAATTAGAAATTTTATGTTACATGTATTTTACAAGAAAATTAAATAAAGATTATGAAGATACAGTATTGCTTGTGTCTAAGAGCTACTCCTAGTGTGTCTCTTTACAGTCAGCACCTGGACTGCGACCCACAAAGTTAGCAGCTCAAACTTACCAGCTGCTCCTCAGAAACCCTATACAGCTTCTCTATGAGTCAGAACTGACTCAAGGGCACTTAACAAGAACAAGAGCTATACCCTAATAATCAATCCTCTTTCCTTGTTCTTCATGGTCTTGGTGTGCCGTGGAGTCGGTTCCGAATCATAGTGACCCTATACAGGGTAAATCTTTACTGGAGCAGAAAGCCTCATCTTTCTCCCATAGAAGGGCTGGTAGTTTCAAACTGCTGATCTTGAGGTTAGCAGCCCGACTCATAATTACTACGTTACCAGAGGTCCTTCCCTTATTCTTAGTAAGAACTGTTTCCTAATTCATCTCCTTTAGCACCTGGCTCAGTGCCTCACCTAAACAAGTTTGCTGAATTAATTAACCTATGGCTTTTCCAAAGCCCAGCCCTACACTTAGCCCTTTAAATGCCTGCCACAGCAAAGAGCTCTGCAGGCTGCCTGTTGTAAAGGAAATCCTTATTTACCCACATTAGCTAATATTTGTGTTTTGTTTTTCACCTAGGGAGTGGCTATGGATTTGTAATAGTATACATAACCAGTCATAATCAGATGTCATAACTTTAGGGCCATTTCAGTCTTGAGCAGCCTGCATTTTTTTATGAACTATTCACACAGGGGTTTCTGATACCTTCTTGCAAACTAAATTACATGTGGAGGTAGAAAGTCTTGGTGAGTTTGAAGGCAAGGGGGCAGTTTAACTGACACAAATAAAGACGCCTTTCTGTCCAGGGTTAATTGTCTCATCCCTCCCAAGGATAAAGGATGCCAGTGGGGGCAGCAATCCCACCAAGGCAAAGCCTCAGGGTGCTATTTTGAACAGACAGGCCTTCTAGAGGTTGATCCTTGAGGGTCGCTGGAGGTTTGTGTTTCTACTGAAAGCCCACCCAGCCTGAGATAGTGCCAGGTGTCTGTGACCATGCCCAGCATCCCCCATTGTGCCTTTACCCCCAGCCCGGGCCTGGAAGGTGACACTGGTGGTTAAGTAGCTGTAGAAAAGCCAGCTTTAAAACTCTTAATGACTAGTTTAAATAACACAGTACAACTGGCTTTGGTAACATGATAGCTTTTATTGAATCTGTTCATCCACATGACAAACCGAAGCTGAGGTCTACATAACCAAAATTTACCTATTTTAGGTTCTGTGATCTGGATTGACTTTAGGGGAGGGTGAGGGGATGGGGCCAGTACAACTCCAACCAAAACCAAACCCACTACCTGGAGTTAGATTCTGGTGGTGGTTGTATGTCGTGGTGTCGGTTCCAACTCATAGCGACTCTGAATAGGGTTTCTGCGGTTGTACATCTTTATGGGAGGAGAAACCCTCATCTTTCTCTCACAGAATGGCTGGTAGTTTCAAACTGCTGACTTTGAGGTTAGCAACCTGACTTGTCACCACTATTTTGCCATTGCCCCTGGGAGTTGTTTTAGCTCATAGCAATCTTAGAAGACAGACTCAAACTGCCTCATAAGGTTTCCAAGCCTGTAATCTTTGTATCTTTCTCCCACAAAGTAGCTCTTGGGTGCGAGTCATCAGTCTTTCAGTTAGCAGCCAAGTGCTTAACCACCGCAATACCAGGACGCATAAGGAGACACTGGTGTTGACACTGAGTCTGTCCCAACTCAGAACAACAGAACGAAACACTGCCCGGGCCGGAACCGTTCTCACCATTGTTATGTTTCCATCCATTTCTGCTGCCACCGTCATCTGTCTGGACCCCCGAGACTACTGGGATGACTGACAGACCCAGAAAAAATATTTCAAGAACAGAAGTCCGCCACTTCATCTAATGCATTGGGATTTTACTAAGTAGTAGTAAACCTGCTTGTTTCCCCATGTTTAACTTATGAGACTGACCTATGATGAGTTGAGTGTCTGCTAGTAAGATGCCACCTCTTGATTTAGGATGAGGGCAGTGGTGGCGCTGTGGTAGACTCCTCACCTTCCATGCTGGAGACCCTGGTTCAATTCCCGGCCAGTGCCCTGGTAAGTAGCCACCACCCAACTGTCAGTGGAGACTTGTGTGATGCTGTCATGAAGGTGTCAGCAGAGCTTCCAGACTAAGACAGATAAGCTTCTAGATGGTGACCTGCTTCTGAATATCAGCCAATAAAGCGCCTAAGTATCACAAGGCCTGATCCACAACTGATCCTGGGCACGGCACAGGACCAGAAAGACTTTTGTTGCAATACGTCCAGTGCCTACTCACCAGCTAACAACAAAAACTCATGAAAAGTGCTCTAGGAGGAAAAATAACCCGAAATTCAAACATATCCTAAGCCTTCGTCAAACCTTAAACATGACAAAGACAAGACAAAAACAAATCACCCAGATGAGGGAGACCATGAGTATGAGGCCTTAATTGTGTTCAAAGAAGTCAAGGCCATGTGGCTAATTATAGACAATACAAAGGAAATTCTCACAGAGTTATAACTGGCAGCAGGTAAATTCATTACTGTTGCAAGCAGGACAGACGCACAGATTTGTACACAATTGCACATTAGAAAAATAGAATTTGTTCTGGTACCTTCAAACCAACTGGATTCAAACTGTTCACCTTGTTGATGGTTGTTGTTGTTAACTGTCATCGAGTCAATTCCAACCCATAGCGACCCAGCTGGTGAATTTGAACTACTGGCGTTGCAGTTCAAACCGATTTTGCAGTCCAGCACATTAACCCACAGCACCACACCAGGACTGTTTGCTGATGGTAGCCCAATGCACTATCACCACTGCATCAGGGCTCCTGCTGGGCTGTTTGAGGACAAAGTGGCCACAAAGCTGGTTTATGGTTAGAAAGAACTTAAACAGAGAATGGATTTATGTCAAGACTCCAAATGGAGTGAAGGCTTATAATGCATAGCACTGCCTTCAAAAAACCAGTGCTTTAGAATTTAAGCTCCAACAGGCAAAACTAGTAATAAGTAATGGTTGGGATATTCAGATACAAGTGTTCCCTTCCTAAACAGAAAGCTTCACATAGCTACTTCTCCCAAGCCTTTGGGCTTCTAAGCAATTTTGTGTCTTTTAGCATTTTGTGTGTAGAAGTTGGCAACAAAAAAAGACCTGACTTCTGAGGGAACCTGGGGATAAGCGTTTGGACATCCCAACGCAGAAACAGAGAGCTGGAGCCTACTCGGCCTGGCTGGCTTCCTATGTCAATGGAAAAGCTTGGAGTTCTCCCAGGCTGAAGCCACTGCCTACCTACCCTGGCAGCTACAGAGGTCAGCAGGAACAGAGGTACAAGGTGTGCGCTCAACCTTCCAGTGGGAGGTGAGTCACAACTGCTAGCACAGGACCACAGGACCGTTGTTGTTAGCCAACAAAGAAAGCAAAACCCTGCCTGGTTCTGCACCAGTATGTGACTGGTTGCAGACTGGATCATTGTAATTCACAAGGATTACACTGACTGACTTCCTGAAGTTTGTTGTTGTTTTTAGGTGTCATCGAGTTGGTGCCGACTCATAGAGACCCTATGCACAACAGAACGAAACACTGCCTGGTCCTGGGCCAACCTCACAATTGCTACTACGTTTGACCCCATTGCTGCTGCCACTTGGCCAATCCATCTCATTGGGGGTCTTCCTCTTTTCTCTGACTCTCTACCTTATCAAACATGATATCCTTCTCCAGCGACTGGTCCCTCCTGACAATAGGCCCAAAGTATGAAAGAAGTAGACCTTCTTGAAGTAGACTGGATCTTTCATCCAAGACCATTAAAAACCAAATGGACTCATGCTAACTGATTTTTCCCTTCAACTCCCCCATCTTTGCTCCTTCCCAAAGGATAGGCTCCCTTAGGCCCTTTCTGCTCCCCAGCACTCTTGACTGCCCTTTCCTCTCTTAGGATATTTGAACACACACCTGCACCTGTTGTCTATTTGGAAACACTGTGCCCCACCACACTTAATGGAGTCCTGGTGTGGCACTGTGGGATACAGCACTGGATTGCAAGGTCAGTTTAAACCATAAGGTCAGTGGTTCAAACTCACAGCCGCTCCTTGGGAACCCTATACAGGGTCACTATGAGTCAGCACTGACTTGATGGTAGGTAACAACAACAACAGGTCCTATCTCCAAGATCTCCATGTGTTTCATTTGTTATCGTTAAGTGCCTTAGATCAGTGGCCTACCCATAGTGGCCCTGAATAGGGTTTCCAAGGAGCAGCTGGTAAGCTTGAACCGCCAACCTTGCTGTGCAAATGATTTTACAGTCCAGTGTATTAATCCACAGCACCACACCAGGACTGCATACAATGGTGTACCATCAAGTTGGTCCTGACTCACGCTGGCCCTGGATGGGGTTTCCAAGGCTGAACCAACTCCATGGCACATAACCACCAACCACCAAATCTTTACTAGTGCACATACTTCTCATGCTTCTCTGAAGGAGCAAATGGTAGATTTGAGCTTCTGACCTTGCAGTTAACAGCCCAGTTCATAATCCACTACACTACCAGCACTCCTTAGGCATTACCTAATTAGCCCGCTACACTTTCCTGTAAATTTCCCCAAATCCAGCCAAACTTTCTGGGAAAACAAACAGTGCCAACTCAGAGCCTCTAGGAGAGAGAGGTGCCCACAGTAGTGTCTGTGAGGCCGAAAGCCCAGTACCCACTCAGCAATTGGAAAACTCTCCCCTTTGCCCCACAACCCAGAACCTGGAGCTGAAAAATGATCTACACACCCCCAAAAAGTGGTTCTGTCCCTACCTGAAGACTACATACAACTATCATATGCCAATAAGAAGCACAAGACGAAAACACTACTGCAGTACTCATTCTCTGTGTTTTCATCACTAGTGCCCCACCAAATTTCTACCACCCACTTCCAGCTTCCCTTGGTGGGGCCACCAGTAATGGGGAGGGGTACTGAAGGACTCCTGGTGTAGGATCAGCACTGGACTGTGAATCATGAAGTCAGCAGTTCAAACCCATCAGCTGCTCCTCAGAAACTCTATACAGGGTTGGTGTGAGTTGGAACCAACCGCAACAACAGCTGAAGGGAAGTAAACACTTAAGATCGCCTTGAAGAGCTCCATCTTCCTCTGAGCTCCCCATGCTCTCTGCCCCCTATACGATTCCAGGTCTGCACTACCTATAACAAGTTACTAGCTTGCTGTTCAGAACAAGTGCAAGACCCATCACCTGATTTCCACCTGATAAGGACTTAATACACATTTGAGGATATGTAATGGGAATGCTGTGGTTGTTGTTAAGTGCCCTTGAGTTGGTTACAACTCAGAGTGAACCTGTATAGGGTTCCCAAGGAGTGGCTGATCAGTTCGAACCACCAATCTTGTGGTTCAAACCAACCCTGTGGTTGAGTGTTTATCCTACAGTGCCACACCAGGACTCCAATGGGAATATTAATTCCTAAATGTTCTCAAAACTCATCTATGGAAAATAGAGCTGGAATTTTTACTCAAAAGTTCTAAATGAGCAACAAGACTTTGCTGCGTGACTTTGCACTATAACAAAGTACCACAAAAAGTAGTTCATAAAGACCAGAAATGTATCACGCAAGTATGAGAGGCTAGAAATCTGAAATCAGTGTCCACTTTAGGGAAGATCTTCCCTTGTCTATTCCAGCTTTCGGTCCCTGGCTTTCCTTGGCTTGTAGGTACATCTTCACATGATGCCTGGCCTCTGTCTCCTCTCTGTGCCTCTTCCCTTTCACAAAGACTTTACTCATATGGAATTAGGACTCACCCTACTCCAATGTAAACTCATGCCAAGCTAACTGACAACATCTTCAAATACCTTATTTCCAAACAAAGTCACAATTCACAAACACAACAGATCTTTTTGGAGGACACAATGCCACCCACAACAGTAGCAGTAACAGGATAGAGATGTTTCCATTTCTAGGCGGGGGAATCTGCCAGCATGCCATGACCCAGCCTACCTGCTCCTCTTGTGTAGTTCAACAAGCATTCATTACCAAAACCCTGACAGAACCAACATTTTATATAGGATATATCAGGAAGGAGACCACTGAGACCAGTGTGAAATTAAAGTGCACATGAAAGACTGAAGAGAATTTCCCCCCAAGGAGACAAATGCTTCATCATCCACCTACATTTTGAAATCGCACAGTAAAGAGGTAAAAAGAGATCAAGGGTTGGGTCAGTGAATGAATGCCTCCCTTAAAACTTATCCCAGAATCTGACAAAAATTGATATTAAGGTTCTGGTGTGGTTCTGTAGGATCAGCACAAGACAGCAAACCACAAGGTTGCTCCTTGGAAACTATACAGGGTGACTCTGAATTGGTACCAACTCAATGGCACTTCACAGTGTAAGTAGAAGAAAAGGGTGTTGGTGGTGCTGTGGGCTAGGTGTTGGGCTGCTAGCTGAAAGGTGAGTGGTTCAAACCCACTAGCTGCTCCTTGGGAGAAAGATGAAGCTGTCTGCAGTCTTGAAAACCCTACATAGGGTCACTATGAGTCAGAATCGACTTGATGGCAGTGGGTCTTGGGGTTTAATAAGTAGAAGACACTTTGGTGGCACAGTGGCTAAGCACTTGGATTCTAACCAAAAAGCTGCTGGTTCAAACCTACCAGCTACTCTGCAGGTGAATAAGTGTCAGCCTTGGAAACACTATGGGGCAGGTCTGTAAATTCACTATGAATCAGAATTGACTTTTCAGCAGCAAATTTGAGTTTTAGTATAAGTAGAAAAAGAAAAAAAAAACCAAATAGTTGAGAAACAATAAGAATTTGTGAAGATACAATTATTTTCACATACATGATTTCATTTAAGCCACATGAAGACAACATGATAAACATTGCTATCTATGTTTTTACATCTGAGAATTCTCAAAGATTCTTTACCCAAACATACTTAGTAAATTTCAGTCACTCTCCAACCTAAATGTGTTTCCCCTAAATTAGTGTTCATTCCTTCATCAGGAGTACCTGAGTGGCATAAACCATTAAGTACTTGCTTGATTACTAACTGAAAGATTGGCAGTTCAAACCTACTCAGGGGCACTACAGAAGGCAGGCCTAATGATCTGCTTCTGAAAGGTCATCGTCTGGAAAACTATAGAGCAGTTCTACTCTGCACACATGGGGTCTCCAAGAGTTGGAATCAACTCACAGAAACTAGTCAACCAGCAACCAACTAGCCCCTTCATCACAATCCCCTCCCAATCTCCTTGTTATGATTTCAGAAGTATCACCATATTTGTTGATGGCCTGTCATTGTCCAGCTCGCCCCTTTACCAGACACACATATAGACAGCACTTGCCTGTCCCCTTGAAGTTATGCATGACCATTTGACTTGTTTTGCCCCATATAAGGAGAGCAGACATGATCTGTGTCCTTTCCAGCCTGCAGCATTTAATTGCAGGTGCTAACTCTCTTCCCCTGCCACAGTAATTGTGAAAGTTGATTTAGTCTCCTTCAGCATAGTGTCTGAAATGACCACCATGATCAGTGTTCTTCTGATAATCTGCATGAAAGATGAACATGAAATAAATCTTTATTGTTTCAAACTACTAAAGTTCTGGATTTGCTTACTACAGTCAGCATAACTCCTGACTGATACACTGACCAGAATTGCCTTTGGAGGAACTTCTCAGCATTATGCAGTTTAGTGCATGACTGAAATTATCCATATCTCTCAGGGATAGACCTTGATTGACATATATCAACCAGTATAATGCCATCTCCTCTGCCACAGTGATTGGTTTAAGGATGGATAATAATCTAGGTCTAAGTTAAGTAATTCATTGTTTTTTCCTAGATCACTTCAGTGTGTAAAAGCTGGACAATGAACATGGAAGGACGAGTAGGAATCAATGCATTTGTATGGTGCTAGCAAACACAGTGAATATACCACTGACTGTCAGAAGAACAAACAAATCCGTGTTGACAGAAATGCAGCCAGAATGCTCCTTAGAAGCTAGGATGGCCAGACTTCATTTCATGTAATTGTGGCACTGAGGGTTAATGTGTTAGACTGCAAAGCTGGTTTGTACCACAAGGTCAGCAATTCAAACTCACAAGTCACTCCTCAGAAACCCTGTACAGGGTTACTATGGGTTAGAACTGACTCAACGGCACTAAACAACAACATTTTGGACATGTTGTCTGGAGGGACTGAGACAAGGGAGAAAGATGATCCAGAAATCAGAATTAAACATAGGCCACTTATTCGTTGAAATCTTATCACCAGTCTTGAGGAATGTTGAGGCCTATGCCCTTCTGTCCTTGGGCAATTGTAAAGATGTGCAGGACATGCCCAGGGCCACAGTTGAGCAACCACATCCTGAGACATGCCATTAAGAAAGACCACCCATAAAAATTCCATATTCTATGGGACTTGCCATTCAGGAACACCACCTATAAAAATTCTGGAATTTTACTTCCTTGAGAGATGTTTTACAGGTTGGACTGGTTTATCTAGTGCCCTCGGCATAACTTTAAGGGACAAACCTTCTACTGGGGCCAAGGAGAATACAAGCCTCCGGGAGGAGTATGAATTTATTGTTTTTGTTGTTAGGTGCCATTGGGTCAGTACCAACCCACAGTGACCTTATGCACAGCAGAAAGAAACACTGCCCGATCCTGGGCCAATCTCACTACAGTGGCCACGCTTGAGTCCATCGATGCTGCCACTTGGTCAATCCATCTCGTAGGGGGTCTTCCCTGACCCTCCACCTTACCAAATATGATATCCTTCTCCAGAATCCTGAAAAACCACTCATCTTGACATCCCAGAATAAGTTCTGTCTGTTCATATAGGAGGTCTTTGTGGTGGAATCCATCTGGAAGAAATGCTGCCAATACACCCAATTAGCATGTTACTGTTGTTGTGAAGTGCTATCAAGTCTCTCTCGACTCATAGTGACCCTGTATAGGGTTTCCAAGGAGCACCTGGTGAGTTTGAACTTCCAACCTCATTGTTCGCAGTCCAATGCCAATCCTACAGTGCCACGCCAGAAGTCCACCCAATTTCCCAGAAACCCTCACCAATCCCTATGAATAAATATGATGTCTTTTCCCTACCCTAAACTTTTTAAGCCCCAGTAAAGTCTTTGTAGGTGAGTTGGGTGTTAAGCTTGCAAGCTTGCAAGTATCTCTGTTTACAAAGCATCTATACTATAATAATACACTTTTGATTATGTGGAAATTTTGTCTCACCTGGCTATTCTTAATCAGTACAAGACAAGACCCCTTGAAGGGCAGAGATGTGGTTGGCACTCCCTGTAATAGGACCAGTTTCTGGAGAAGGCCATCATGCTTGATAAAGTAAAGGATCAATGAAAAAGAGCAAGACCCCCAATGAAATATAGGCACAGTGTCTCAACCAATGGGCTCATGCTTGGTGGTGGTGGTTATGTACCATGGAGTCAGTTCCAACTCACAGCGACCCTGTACAGGGTTTTCAAGGCTGCAAGTCTTTACAGGAGCAGAAAGCCTCATCTTTCTCCTGAGGAGCAGCTGGTAGATTCTAACTGCTGACCTCGCGGTTAGCAGGCCAACACACAACACAGTACACTACCTGGGCTCCTTAGTGCAACTAAGTGCAACACTCTCCCCCTTGTTGTTGTTGTTGTTAAGTGCCGTCGAGTCGGTTCCGACCCATAGCGACCCTGTACAGGGTTTCCGAGGGTGTAAATCTTTACGG
>NW_006408578.1:1488493-1490840 GCF_000296735.1 Chrysochloris asiatica | reverse complement strand
AAAAAAAAAAAAATGTATCTTTTCTTGATAAAATAATCTACAATGGTTGGGGTTTGGGAGAAAGGAAAATTATTCATGGGCTAGAAGATGTTGTTAGGAGCCATCAAGTCTGAACCGACTCATAGCACAACCTATGCACAACAGAACAAAACACTGCCCAGTCTTGTGTCAGCCTCACAATCGTTGCTACATTTGAGCCCATCATTGTTGCCACTGTGCTAATCCATCTTGTTGGGAGTCTTCCTCTTTTTCTCCAACCCTCCATTTTATCAAACATGGTATCCTTCTTCAGGAACTGGTCCCTCCTGCCAGAATATCCAAAGTATGAGAGATGAAGTCTGGCCATCCTGGCTTCCAGGGAGCATTCTGGCTATACTTCTTCCAACACAGATTGGTTTGTTCTTTTGGCAGTCCATGATACCTTTAATATTCTGCTCAACATAATATTCTCTCCATCACCATAGCTCATATGCATCAATTCTTCTACAATCTTCCTTATTCACCGTACAATTTTTCACATGCATCTGAGGTTATGGAAAATACCAAGACTTGGGTCAGGTGCAACTTAGTCTTCAAACAGTATATATCACAATAACCAAGTATTGTGTAGAACCTTCAACTGTGGAGATCACAATAAATTATTAATAGCTTTGCAAACCATGGGAATTCCAGAACACTAAATTGTGCTCATGCAGAACCTGTGCATAGACCAAGAGAGAGTTGTTAGAAAAAGGCAAGGGGATACTGTGTGATTTAAAATCCGGAAAGGAGTGCAGCAGTTAGGGCCCCAACCAACCCCATGACACACAATTACCACCACCACCACCACCACCACCACCAAAGGGCTAGGCAGTGTTTCAATCCATTGTATATTGGGTCAGGGTCACTGTTGGTCAGAGCCGACCCAAAACACCTAACAGTACCAACCAGCTGCAACAGTTACACTACGCTGTGAATATAATTGTAAGTAGGTTAAAATGGTTAAAATTAGAAATTTTATGTTACATGTATTTTACAAGAAAATTAAATAAAGATTATGAAGATACAGTATTGCTTGTGTCTAAGAGCTACTCCTAGTGTGTCTCTTTACAGTCAGCACCTGGACTGCGACCCACAAAGTTAGCAGCTCAAACTTACCAGCTGCTCCTCAGAAACCCTATACAGCTTCTCTATGAGTCAGAACTGACTCAAGGGCACTTAACAAGAACAAGAGCTATACCCTAATAATCAATCCTCTTTCCTTGTTCTTCATGGTCTTGGTGTGCCGTGGAGTCGGTTCCGAATCATAGTGACCCTATACAGGGTAAATCTTTACTGGAGCAGAAAGCCTCATCTTTCTCCCATAGAAGGGCTGGTAGTTTCAAACTGCTGATCTTGAGGTTAGCAGCCCGACTCATAATTACTACGTTACCAGAGGTCCTTCCCTTATTCTTAGTAAGAACTGTTTCCTAATTCATCTCCTTTAGCACCTGGCTCAGTGCCTCACCTAAACAAGTTTGCTGAATTAATTAACCTATGGCTTTTCCAAAGCCCAGCCCTACACTTAGCCCTTTAAATGCCTGCCACAGCAAAGAGCTCTGCAGGCTGCCTGTTGTAAAGGAAATCCTTATTTACCCACATTAGCTAATATTTGTGTTTTGTTTTTCACCTAGGGAGTGGCTATGGATTTGTAATAGTATACATAACCAGTCATAATCAGATGTCATAACTTTAGGGCCATTTCAGTCTTGAGCAGCCTGCATTTTTTTATGAACTATTCACACAGGGGTTTCTGATACCTTCTTGCAAACTAAATTACATGTGGAGGTAGAAAGTCTTGGTGAGTTTGAAGGCAAGGGGGCAGTTTAACTGACACAAATAAAGACGCCTTTCTGTCCAGGGTTAATTGTCTCATCCCTCCCAAGGATAAAGGATGCCAGTGGGGGCAGCAATCCCACCAAGGCAAAGCCTCAGGGTGCTATTTTGAACAGACAGGCCTTCTAGAGGTTGATCCTTGAGGGTCGCTGGAGGTTTGTGTTTCTACTGAAAGCCCACCCAGCCTGAGATAGTGCCAGGTGTCTGTGACCATGCCCAGCATCCCCCATTGTGCCTTTACCCCCAGCCCGGGCCTGGAAGGTGACACTGGTGGTTAAGTAGCTGTAGAAAAGCCAGCTTTAAAACTCTTAATGACTAGTTTAAATAACACAGTACAACTGGCTTTGGTAACATGATAGCTTTTATTGAATCTGTTCATCCACATGACAAACCGAAGCTGAGGTCTACATAACCAAAATTTACCTATTTTAGGTTCTGTGATCTGGATTGACTTTAGGGGAGGGTGAGGGGATGGGGCCAGTACAACTCCAAC
>NW_006408578.1:1466636-1487921 GCF_000296735.1 Chrysochloris asiatica | reverse complement strand
CAGGGTTTCCGAGGGTGTAAATCTTTACGGGAGTAGAAAGCCTCATCTTTCTCCCGCGGAGCGGCTGGTAGTTTCGAACCACTGACCTTAAGGTTCACAGCCCGATTCGTAACCACTACGCTACCAGAGCTCCTTACTCTCCCCCTTAGGAGGCAAGAATTCTACCATTGACCCAACAATGACCCATGTTGTTGTTGTTAAGTGCCATGGAGTTGGTTCTGACTCATAGAGACCCTGTATAGCAAGGGTGGGGAACATCCAATCTGTGGGCCATATTGTTGTTGTTGTTAAGTGCTGTTGAGTTGGTTCTGAACCATAGCGACCCTGTATAGGGTTTCCAAGGAGTGGCTGGTGAGCTTGAACTGCCGACCTTGCAGTTCAAATGACTTTGCAGTCTGGCACATTAACCCTGGCTCTGCCACAGCAACCACAGTTCCAGCCATCACATTGTTGTTGTTGTTAAGCGCCGTTAAGTGCCGTTAAGTCAGTTCTGACTCATAGTGACCCTGTAATAGCGTTTTCGAGGAGCGGCTGGTAAGCTTGAACCGCTGACCTGGACCAAACTCACAATTATTGCTACACCTGAGCCCATTGCTGCTGCTACTGTGTCAGTCCACCTCACTGGGGGTCTTCCTCTTTTTCTCTGACCTTCAACTCTACCAAACATGATATCCTTTTCCAGGGGCTGGTCCTTCCTAATAATATGTCCGAAGTATGAGAGGAAGTCTGACTATCCTGGCTTCCAAGAAGCATTCTGGCTGCACTTATTCCAAACAGACCTGTTTGTCCTTTTGGCAGTCCATGGTACTTTCAATATTCTCCTCCAACACCATAACTCAAATGCATCAATTCTTCCACGGTTTTCCTTATCCACTGTCCAACTTTCGCATGCATGTGAGCCTATTGAAAATATCATGGGTTGGGTCAGGCGCACCTTAGTCCTCAAACCGACATCTTTGCTCTTCGATACTTTAAAGAGGTTTTCTGCAGTAGATTTGCCTAATGCAATATGTCGTTTGATTTCTTGACTGCTGCTTCCGGGAGTGTTGATAGTTGACCCGAGAAAAATGAAGTCTTTGACAACTTCAGTCTTTTCTCCATTGATAAGGCTGTTGTTTATTGGTCCGATGGTGAGGATTGTTGTTTTCTTTACATTGAGGTGCAAGCCATACCGAAGGCTATGGTCTTTGTTCTTCATCAGTATTTTACATTCTCTTCACTTTCAGCAAGCAAGGTTGTATCATCTGCATATCACAGGTTGTTAATGAGTTTTCCTCCAATCCTGATTCCACATTTTTCTTCATATAATCAAAATTCTTGGATTATTTTCTCAGTATACAGACTGAATAAGTATGGTGAAATACTACAACCCTGGTACACACCTTTCCTAATTTTAAACCATTCAGTGTTCCCTTGTTCTGTTCAAACAACTGCCTCTTGGTCTATGCACAGGTTCCTCATGAGCACAATTAAGTGTTCAGGAGTAGTCATACTTTGCAATGTTGTCCACAAGTTGTCATAATTCACGCAATTGATAACCTTTGCTTAGTTAATCAAGCAGAAGTAAACATCTTTCTGGTCTCTGCTTTCAGCCAACATCCATCTGACATCAGCAATGATATCGCTCGTTCCATATCCTCATCTGAATCCAGTTTCAGCCTCTGGTAGTTCCCTGTTAATGTGCTTTTTCAGCCATTTTTTAATTATCTTTGAATTTGAATGATCTTTAGCAAAAAAAAACATATTGTTAGCTGCTCTGGTATATATTAGCCAGTAAGTCCCCCTTACTCTCTAAGGAGCTCTGGTAGTGTAGTGGTTATGAATCGGGCTGAGAACTGCAAGGTCAGCAGTTCAAAACTATCAGCTGTTCCGCGGGAGAGAGATGAGGCTTTCTGCACCTGTAAAGATTTACAGCCTCGGAAACCCTGTACAAGGTCACTATGAGTCAGAACCAACTCCATGGCACATAACCACCATCACTCTCTAAGTGAGGCTGAGATGGAGTTTCTGTTACTTAAAATTTAAAAATAACCTTAACTGATAGTTTAAAAAGTATTTTTTTACTCTTTATTTGTGAATTGAGTGAAGGTTTACAGAGCAGACCATCATTTTACTGAGGGTTTTAAATAATCCCTCTTCATAATATTATTGTTGTTAGGTGCCCTCAAAGCAGTTCAACATGACCTGACCCTGCACCATACTCACAATTGTTATTATATTTGAGTTCATTGTTGCTCCGTGTCATTGAAGGCCTTCCTCTTTTTCCCTGACCTTCTGTTTGAATCCTTCTCCTGGGATTGGTCCCTAAGTGAGACAAAATCTTGCCTCCCTGACTTCTAAGGAGCATTTTGGCTGCACTTATTCCAAGAGAGATTTGTTTGTTCTTTTGGCAGTGTATGGTATATTCAGTACTCCTCAATAACACCATAATAATGCACGTAACCAAGTACTTTAAAATTTAAACTCGGATATAATATATAGGAGGGGACTTCAAAAATTTGCATTACAATGGAATTTAAAAATAATAGAGTCCTGTGTTTTTTGGCTTTAAGTTTTTACTTTGTCAAGTTGCAAATATTCCTGAGACAGACAACAGAATTGGATGTAAGTGTCAGAAAGGGATCTTGAAAACCTATGGAGACATGTGGTCTATGTGTCTCATTTTACAGACAAGAGCCAATGGCACAGAAAGGTAGAGTCTCTTATACAGAACAACAGGAGGTCTCCACTTCCTGTTACCCTCTGACCCCACAGGCATTAAGTTGTACTCTCTCAGGGTGGTGCTGGGGATTAAAAGGAGATAGTGGACATAAAGCTTCTCACAGCATGACTGTCGATAATCAGGAAATGCTGCATTTTTTTTTTTTTAATCATTCAGTTTAGTATTAAGGGGACAGGATAAATAACTGGCAGTCCCCTTATCAGTTACTAATTGAGAAAACTCACCCAGAGTAGACAAGGGGTAATGCCCTTGATCTTGACCCAGTAGCTAGTCATTGTTCTCTGCAGAGCAGGGGGCTGGTTCTAAGTTCAGCATGATATCTGCTCACTCGGGAGCATGAACAGCAAGTACATGTGATATCTGAGTTACTCCTCAGCAGAAACCAGCCTTCGTAACTGGATCTGAGGTAGACGGGCACTTGTGTAAGAAGCCAAATGAACTTTGCTTTGGCTGAAATTCTGAGAGATGTTGGGACACTAGCTGTCCAGATGAGGCCCCTGCCCAATAGGCTGTAAATACATAAGGCAGCAGGTATGTCTCTACTTCACCTCCACAGACCACTGCAGTGCTTGGATGCCTTAGGACTTTAGACACCCAGGGGTCCTGGCACTGTAGTGGGAACAGGCTAGTTTGTAGTGCCTCTGGTATGTATGCCTTGAAGCATTCTCTGAAATACCTAGATTCCTAAGGGCACACCCTCACACCATCTCCCATATGGTCTAGAATGTTCTCAGCACAAAGATCCTGGTTCTAAAGGACATACTCCATTTCTAGCTCTTCTTTTTTGCAATAGTGGCCTTCCTTTCTTTGCTTGTTTTTTTCTTTCTTTTATCTCTAGGAAAATAAATGGTACGGCTTAAACATGGGTAACTTCAATAAAAGTTTTCTTGTTATTTTTTGTTAAGTGCCATGGAGTTGGTTCCAACTGATAGAGACACTGTATGGGATTTCCAAGGAGCAGCTGGTGAACTTGAACTGCCAACCTTGAGGTTTTAACTGACATTACCCCACATTTACTGGGGTAAGGGTGGAGACTTGAGTCACACCCTCTGATAATAACTAAGATACATTCCACCCTAATCCTACCTCATTAACATAACAGATAACGCTGTCCTAAATGGTATCATAACCACAGGCATACAGGGTCAACAACACAACACAAAATGAAGAATAATCACATCAGACCACAAAAGGGAGGACAACCACACAGTTCTGGATATCTCGAACTAGCCAAGTTGACATATAGCTTCAATCATCCTACGTTCCCTATACCTTATTTGCATGATCACACACAATCTCTGCGTGGGAGTCACAAAGACCATAGGTGGAAGGGCCCAAATAAAGTAAGTCACTCACCGCACCGTAAAACAACTTGAAAACAAGATTCAGATACATTGCAGCATTTTTCACAATAGTCAAAAGATAGAAACAACCCAATTGTCAACCATAAAATATAGAGGTTTAAATCCTCTCATGAATAGATGAACCAAAATGTGTATATTCTTAACAATGGAATATGAGCCATAAAGAGAAAGGAAGTCTTACAACGTGGATGAGAATTGAAAGCATAGGCTGAGCGAAACGAGTCAGTCACAAAGGACAAACAGTGTACGATTAGACTTACATGAAACATCTAGAACAGGCAAGCACATAGAGACAAAAGTTTACCAGTGGTTACCAAGGGCAGCAGGAGGAAGGATAAAGAGAGTTAACCCTTAAGGAGCACTGAGTTTCTGTGAAAGGTGATGAAGAATTTTGGAACAGAGAGTGTTGATGGTCACATAGCAAAGTGAGTATAATGTATGTCGAGTTATACACATAAAAAGGTTGAGATGGCAAATACTTTGTAATAGTTACTTTTACCACCCACCCCCTACACACACACACAAAAAAAAAAATCAGTTAAAATCAGTTGGACTGATATTCAAATTGATCCTCCAAAAAGCATGGGCTTTTGTGTAGGCTTAGAGGTTGAGAGATGTGCTTTCTTCTTATTAGCTATGGTTATTAGTTTGGGTTCATCCCTCACCCTTGTTGTACTTAAACTGATGGTAATCTAACCCCTACCCTACTCATCTCACAGGGTTGTAAGAATTAAATGAGATCATGAAAAAGGAAAGCGTTTTTTATCAGATGTAAAGAGCAGAATGCTTTCATGATTCTTATTATCTCAAAGGTCCTGTGAATTGGTGGAGAAAGGCTGACAGATCTCCTTCCAAATGAAGTCAGGATCTGTGGCCTTACCCTCTCAAAGAACCAGGAGGCAGCCCTTTCTTTTTTTAACAGCACATTTCTTTAAAGAGACAAATTCATGGGATTTATCTGATGGCCACTTTGCTCAAGCAAATAATTTTTCCATTCTATATTCGGTAGCAGTTACAGTTACTACAAAGTGATGTTCACTTCTTAACACTCTGTCTTGGTGACAGGAGGAATAGCAGACAAACTGTAAAGGCATACTTCCTATTTCATTCTGTATCATATAAGAAGCCCAAATGCAAACATCCTTTTCAAGCTTTCCCAGTGTCAGATGGGCCAAAAAGTCGATGGAGTGAGGGGAACAGCCAAGTTGGTAAGTTAGTGCTTTGAGGATGGCTCAGGTGGCATTTACAACCCAGAAGGGGCAAGGGGATAGTGGCATAGGTGCTGTCGCAGGTCCAGGTGGCCATCCTCTGGACCCCATACACATCCACACACAGGCTCCATTTCCCCTTTTAGCTCTGAAAAGTCTCCTCTGACTAGTACTTTAACTATAGTCACTTACAGTCTATGGTCTCTCTCTACAGCTGTTTTCATTTTAACCCTTACCACTGCTTAAAACCTTCAGTCTAAAAATCAAGTCCATTAGAAAGGAGGGTGGTGAGACTTTGACATACTTACTCTAGACACATCATCAGGAAAGACCAATTGCTGGAAAAGGACATTGCTATTCAAAAAGTAAAAGGTCAGTGAAAGAAGGGAAACCTTCAATGAGATGGTGACTTTGAACTGCTGACCTTTTGGCTAGCATCTGAGAGTTTAACCACTGTGCCATCAGGGTTCTATTGTAAGGAAAAGGCTTCCCCAAAGGGCTAATTCCTTTTCATCAAGCCCCCAATTTAGTGTGAGTCAAGGGGCATCTGAGCAAGGTTTACTCAAGGTTGGAGGTCAAGAAAGACGCCCCCATATTTATTCCACCCATGTTCATTGCAGTCCTATTCACAATAGCAAAAAAGATAAGAGATAGTCTAAATGCCCATCAATGGAAGAATGCTTATACAAATTTTGGTCCATACACACAATGGAATACTACAGTAATGTTGAAAAATAATGATGAATCTGTGAAACACCTCACAACATGGATAAACCTGAAGGACGTTATGCTGAGTGAAATGAGTCAATCACAAAAGAATAAATAGTATATGAGACCACTGCTTGAAAAGTTAAGAAAATATTTTCTTGCTAAAAGAAACATTCTATGATGGTTACCAAGGGTGAAAGGGAAGGGGAAATTATTCACAGAATAGACAGTAGACACATGTTAACTTGGGTAATGGGGAAAGTAAGATCCAACAAGGAGGTTGTTGGCACAGGAAAGATGAAGGTAGTGGAAGACATAGGGAGGAGTGTGAGAGTTAAAGTGGACAGAGGTAAATACCATCAACTGATGTTACACGGAGGGGATTGCAATCATTGTAATGACACTAAGTGTATGATTTGTTGAACGTGGGACTGATGATCTGTTCTGTACACCTTCACCCAGTTCACAATATAAAAAGAGAGAAAGAAGAGGTTTAAAATGCAAATACTCCTTTGAGAAACAACCAATGAGTTTCAGGTCAGGCAGCCTTGTTCAAACAATCCTTCTCTGAGAACAGATTTGTTTGTTGGGGAGAGTGGGAATAGGAAGCAAAGAAGAGATCCAGAGATAGATGAGGAAGCCAAAGGGTTGGTTCTCTGCCTTGGCAGCTTTTTCTAATGATTGTAGTCGGAATTTTGAGCAGCTGTCAAAAAAACCATTCTAATCCCACACTCCCTACAACCCTTAAATCCCATCTTCCAGGTCATCCAACTAACCTGAAGTCATCTATGAATATCAATGACTCAAAGTTTTCTACAGGCTGGGGGTGGAGAGGGGGAGAAAAATTACATTGTAACCTACATAGAGAATAAGCATTTTCCCACGCAAATTTAAAGTGTATTTATCACTTTCCCACAGGATATTACTTATCTTTTTGCCCTTTCATCTGTCTCAATCCTTCATCAATGATTAATGGAGCATCATCAAGAAGGGGGAAAGCCAAGCCCAGAAGTAAGTGGAGTCTGACAAGGTAAAAGTTTCTAAAAGCACTGACAGGCCAGTGTTTATGCTACAAATGAAGGCAGGTATGTTTCCAGACTATCCCCAAAACACACCTTGGCCAGCCTCCTCTTTATTATAGCACACTGTCAAGAGATGCCTTCTGCCAACACACTCAAGTTCTTTAGTTTAGCCAACATTTAAGAGCCTCCTCCCTTTGTGGTCTCATTCCAAATTTCCAACTTCCCTCTAGCTACTCTCTATAAACTGCTCCAACAGCTTGACCTAGTTAGTCCCTGTACTCTAAGTACACTGTGGAATTACTTTTCACTTGATCCCACCTTTCCAAGTTCAATATGAATCCCAGCTCTTCCAATTCCTTCATAAGCTATTCCCATGCATAGTGCTCACAGCACCCATAGTGTATTCCCTTTATTACATGGTTATACAATATAACTAGTGGAATTCTTACTTAGAAGTCCTGATGTGGCACTGCAGGATAATGCAGTGGACCACAAGGTTAATTTGACCCTCAAGGTCAGTAGTTTGAACCTCACCAGCCACTCCTCAGAAACCCTATACAGGGTCACTATGAGTTGGAACCGACTCGACAGCACTTACCAACAACATTCTGAAGATTAAGGCACTAAGGAACTTTAAGCGATCATCTACTTCACCTTGTCAAGAAGTGAACCTCAATGACTACTGACCAACTTTTCAGCACTCAAGATTGACAGAGGAAAGAATAGAATCAACATCTAGATACCTAGTCCATACTTTTCTCTTATGAGCAGCAAAAGGAAACATTGCCCAGTTCTGAGTCATCTTTGCGATCACTGGTCTGTTGGGGGTTGATTGTTGCAGCTACTGTATTAATTCATCAGGATTTCCCTCGTTTTCTCTGACCCTCTGCTTTACCAAACATGGTTTCCTTTGTCTAGCCATTTTCTGAGTCTGTGCCCAAAGTAAGTAAGCCAAAATCTCCTCATTCTTTCTTCTAAGGAGCGTCCTGGCTTTATGTCTTCTAAGACTGCCAGGCAGTCCACAGTACATTCAGTATTCTTCACTAACATCATAATTAAAGGCATCAATTCTTCTCTGGCTTTTCTTTTTCATTGTCCAGCTTTCACATGCATATGAAGCAATTGAAAAGGCCTTGACTAGGGTCAAATGCACTTTAGTCCTCAAAGTACCACAAAGTTGCCTCTGTTGACCTACTTTAAGCATGTTAACCTTGTTGTCCCACAGAGTTTTAAAGCTTTATCTAGGTAAGCAAGGGCCACAGCTTAAATTGTTGTATCCTCACAACACTCACCACAGATTTAATAATATGATTCCATGTGGAAATCATGAAGCTATTTCTAGGTCACTCCCTCATCCCCTTGGACTAGAAATTTCTCTCAAAAGTTTCTTGAAAACAAGAGATTTTTCTTTTCTTCCAATTCAGAATAGCTAAGAATTACCATCTTTCTGAGTTTTCTAAGAGTTTAGTTTGAGCAAACTAAGCAAAAGCAGGTGGATTATATATTTGCAGAAGCTTAGCCAATTTTTGCAACCTTAGAAGCACACTTGGTTTACTTCTTGGACCATAAATTGAACCCAGACGCAATTGCTCTAATTTTATCTCAACATTGCAGGCAGATTGTCACCCAGGCTTGGTTTAGTTCATCTCTTTCCTACTCCATTAGTCCATTGCTCTTGCTGTCCCAGCCAGGTGGGCATTCTTTCAATTGGAACGTATAGCGATGCTTCTTCCTCCACATTGATCTTTTAAAAAATAAATATCCATAAACACACTCTTCCTATCACCTGACCTGTGGATCTACGGATTTTCAGACACAACCTGAAGAACCTATAGATCTTGTACTTGTTGGCCCCGTACAATTGTGTAGCCAGTTTCTAAAACTCTCCCCATTTATGGATGTGGAACCAAAAGCTTAGCAACAGTAAGTCATTTGATCAAGACCAACAGCTGGAACAGTGCTGAAATCACCTCTCAGAATCTGCAAAACAATAAAAATGAAAGGGAGCAAACTCAGTATTCATTTCATCCAATCTCTCTTAGCATACGTTTCTAAAGTAATTCTAAGAGCAGTAAGAGTCATTTATCATTTTCACTCAGAAAATTGTGTAAATATGTGCATATATGTGTACATACAAGGGTGAGCCAAAATTATCTGCACTCCAGTTGTATTAAAACATCCATCCACATCCGCAACTGATGATAACATTGAGAGTGCACATGAAATGTTCGTACAATAGATAAGTGACCTTGGATTATGCAGCAAATGGTTTGCGAATCAGTCATGGCTCCGCCTATGAAATAATCCACAACAAACTTGGGTTTCAAAAAGTTTGTGTAAGATGAGTACCGAAACAATTCACAGAAGAGCATAAACAGAGGCGTTTGGACATCTGCAAACAAAATTTGGGCCGTTACTCAATAGCAGGTAAAAGTTTCTCAAAAAGAATTGTTACTAGTGATGAGACATGGATTCATAACAACGAGCCTGAGAGTAAACAGCAGAGTATGGAATGGAAACATCCTCAATCACAGACCAAGAAAAAGTTCTGAAGTCAATCATCAGTTGGAAAATTGATGCTTACAGTTTTCTGGGATTCTCAAGGGCCAATATTGGAACACAATCAGGAAAAAGGTTCAACAATCAATAGTGCTCTTTACAGTAAGATGCTCACTGAAGAGTTGAAGCCTAAACTTCAGATTCAATGCAGAGGACTGCTATCCAAGGGCTTTGTGATCTTGCATGACAATGCAAGTCCACACACCTCTGCCCACACTGCTGACACTGCAAAAAAAAACATCATTTTGAGGTATTAAAGCATCCTCTCTATAGTCCTGATCTTGCTCTATCAGACTTTCATCTGTTTGGTCCTCTGAAAGCAGCCTTTAGAGGACAAAGATTCACCTCTGATGAAATGAAGACAGTGGTGCATTTGTGGCTTGCAACTAAGCCTACAACATTTTTTAATAAGGGAATCCAAAAGCTTGTTGACAGATGGGCAAAGGGTATTGAAAAGCAAGGAGATTATGTCGAAAATGATACATTTGTCTTTTCTAAAAGTTGATTAAGATAAATTCTACAGTCAGAGTGCAGATAATTTTTGATTCGCACACACATAAGGATGTTTTTTCTAAGTATTGCTATAAAATAATAGAAACCTTTATTAAACAAAACTATCAATATATGAAGGTATTGTTTCTCAACATATCTTCCATCTATATATTTCTGAAGGCAGTATTTCCATCTTGCTAACCTTTTCCCCAAAGAACTCTGTACTCTTCGATTCATAACACATCAAAACAGTTTTCTAATTTAAAAAAAACAAGCAGCAGATAGGTAGATAGTGGAAACAACAACACTAGTAAGGTAAGCTTACATGGAATGGTCAATCATTCAAGATCAAAAGGGCAGCATTTACCTAAGGACACAGTTGAGAAGGGATGGGAAGGAGGGTGGAATGGAACTAGGAACCACAGGGAGGGAGCGGGATCACTGTTGTTCCATGGAGGGGACTGCAATCATTGAGATGAAATAAAGTGTATGATTTGTTGAATGTAAAACTGATGATCTGCTCTGTAAACTTTCAGTCAGTTCACAATAAAAAGTTGTTTGTTTTTTTTTTAATTCAAACAGTTTTGACATCCTCAAGGGACTCAAATTGTGTTCCATTTCATTATTCTTTGAATTTGGGGAACAAAAAGAAATTTGAAGGGATGAGATCAGGACTGGAGAGTGAATGGGATTTCCCAATGAAATTTTCATAGGACAGACCTTGATAACCTTGAAGAATGAACAGGTGCATTGTCGTGCTGGAAAAAACATTCTTTGGTGGAGCTTCCCTGGCCTTTTTCTCACCAATGTAGTTTCCAATTTTCTTAAAACTTCTTCATAGTAAGGCCCTGTGATCATCCTGAGTCCTTTGAGAAAACCTATCAAAATTACCCTTTGGAATCTCAGAAACAGCTGCCATTACCTTCTGAGCTGATGTGTCTGCCTTGAATTCAGCTGGCCCAGCAGATCCCCTTAAAAGCCACTGTTTTGATTGGACCTTGTTTTTGAAGAAGAGACAGGTTTTAACATGTTTTGTTTGGAATAAACCTGTGTATGTATGAACTGAACTCTAGTAGCAATACTTTGTGACTTGCCTATGTGTACGTGTTTGTGAGAGACACACACACACACACACACACACACACACACAGCTGCTACCACATTCCCCTTGTAGAGACAGAGCTCTCCGGACGGGGGTCCGGCAGCACCTGCTCTGGGTTATTATTTTTCAGACATCTGGTTACCTGGGGCCCTCCACAACCTTTCTCCAGCAGGCTGGCTAATCTTCCTGGAAGTTTGTTCCCTCTTCTGGCCTAGTGGATTCTGTTAGGGACAGGATGTGGTTTTTCCATCCCAGAACATCCAAGGTAATGGCTGCAATGATGGGTCCTCCTGCAGGCCTACCAACACTGAGTGAGGAAGGAAACCTGGAGAAAGTTCTGAAAGTGGACTAACTTTTCAAAAGTAGGATGAGAGGGAGAGAGACCCAGATTCATAATCACAGACGTCTCTTGCAAAATTTAATTAAAACTTGGGTGGGAACAAACACCCCAAACAAGTGTCATTTATCAACTTTAAACACAGGTCAAGGTAAACACCGCCAGCAACTCGAGAAAAGAAAAAGAGAAGAAGGGAAAGAGGATCTATCACTCCAGATATCAAGCAAATCAAATTACCCTGAAGGCCTGCCAGACACATGCATTAATCATCGGTTATCCCAGCTGCACACCTGTACAGAAGGAGAAACTGGCAGTTTCAACAGGGTCCAGCGGACATTGAAGGAGTGTTGCTTCCCACAAGCAGGTTGGACAGGCCAAGGAGGCCCCGGCTGGAAGAAGTCATGGGGCACTCCCAGCAATCCACTGACCAGATGAGGGGAGGGGAGGGGAGCTAAATACAGGCGGGCAAATACAAGTCCAGCTTTTCAGCCAAGTTACTTTCTTCTGCTCCTTTTCTGCAGCCGCTGGAACTACCTTCAGAGGTAGGCAAACTGAACTTTTCCTGAGAGAAGGGGGGTTGCCGGGTGAAGACAATGCCACAGCAGGAATTGGGCAATAGATGGGAAAGCAGGTACACTTCCTGTTTTTGTTTTCTAGGGTTGTGTGGAAAAAAAAGTCACACACTGAGTGACTTATACCTCATTGTTGCGGAGGTTGGGAGTCTAAATTCAGGGTGTCAGGCATGTTGGAACCTTCTCAATAGGGCTCTAAGAAAGTCTACTTCTTGGTTTTCTCCCAGTTCTGAAGGTTCCCAGAAGTCCTTGGTGTTCCTTGGCTTACAGCACTGTAAGATAAGCATTGGATTCAAGGTCAATGGTTCAAAGCCATTCCTCAGAAACCCTATACAGGGTCACTATGAGTCAAAACCAACTTGATGAAACTTAACTACAGCAATGATCTTTATATAAGCAGATCCCTAGGTCTTCAAACTCCCAACCAAAGGACCTTTATTCAATCCATGTTGTTTGTTGCCATCAAGTCAAATCTCACTCATGGCAATCGCATGCCTTCAGAGTTGACAGTTCCATAGTGTTTTCAAAGCTGTGACCAGACCTGTCTTCTAAGGTGCCTCTGGGTGGGTTCAAACTTCCAACTTTTTGGTTGGTGGTTGAGTGCTTAACCATTTACGCTATCCCAGGAATCCTTACTCAATCCTTGTTGTTATTATATGACATCGAGTCAATTCCAACTCATAGTGACCCCCCATATGACAGAGCAAAATGGCGCCATAAGGTTTACTTGTTTGTAATCTTTACAGAAGCTTTACAGAAGTAATCAATCACATTTCTCCCACTACGTCTCTGAGTGGGTTCAATCTACTAATCTTATGGTTAGTAGCCAAGCACTTAACAATTGTGCAACCAGGGATCCTTTTACTCAAGCCATGTTGTTGTTGTTGTTGTTGTTGGTAAGTGCCATCGAGTCGATTCCAACCCATAGTAAACCTGTATAGGGTTTTCAAGGAGCAGCTGGTGAGCTTGAACCACCAACCTTGCAGTTCAAATGACTTTGCAACCTGATGCATTAGCCCACAGCACCACACCAGGACTCCTACTCAAGCCATTTTGTTGTTGTTGTTGTTAAGTGCCATCGAGTCGGTTCCGACCCATAGCGACCCTGTAACAGGGTTTCCGAGGGTGTAAATCTTTAAGAGCCTCTAAATCTTTTGTGTTGCTGGTTTGTCCTCCATGAAGTTCAGAGTAGAGGGAAAGAGGAGTAGGGTGGGCTGCTGGGGTCGGATAGGACACAAAGCAAGACGCTGACTGTTTCCTGTGTAGCACAGGCTTTGTACACCCACGGGTCCCTAGGGCTGGCCACAAGCTGAAGCCTCCCAACTGCACAAAGAGGAGTCTGGATTGCAACTCCGCCATCCTCCAGGCTGGGAGCGATTTGCACTTGATGAGAAATTTCAAGTGGGAACCATCTGAGTGTGTGCCTGTGTGAATGCTAGAGTGCATTTAGAGGGAACAAATGATTTATTATCAGGCCTCCACTCTTCTCATTCAGAAAGGGAGAGTGCTTCTTTCTCCCCCGTTATCATTAAAACCTTAAAGGGGTAGAATCCATTTGGTCTCTTAAAGCCAGCCTGGGAGGGAGTCCCAGTTAATCAGACTCTGCTCCTCCAGCCCTTCCTTGAGTACAACAATATGTAGAAACTGGCAAAGTGGACTACAGGCCACTTTGATGTGAAGCAAAGAGGAAAAACTCCAAAACAGTGCGAACACTGGATTTATGTTTAACTCTTGCATATCCTTTTGCTGAGCACGTTTAATACACACAAAGCTGGGCTATGCCCCAGGAAGAGCTCACTAATGAATAATAACCATTGCTGAAATGTAGAACCAGGCATTCTCTATAGCAAGAGAGACTGGCCAGTCTGATCTTCTGAATGTCCTGCTCTGATTCAATAATATCTTGGTGGCTCCAGATGATAAGCACTGGACTGCGAGCCATGAGTTCTGCAGTTCAAGCCTGCCATCTACTCCATGGGAGAAAGATGAGACTTTCTGCTCCTACAAAGACACAGACAAAGACACAGAAACCCTATAAGCATTCAGGGGTGGGGAACCCTTTTTCTGCTAAGGGCCATTTAGATATTTATAACATTATTCCCATGCCATACAACATTATCAACTTAAAACTTAGCCTGCTATATTTGATCAAGCATTTAATTAACTCAGCCCTATTGTGACGACTGGAACTGCAGTTGCCTTGGCAGGCTGGACGTTCTCCACCCCTGTTGTGTAGGGTCACTAGGAGTCGGAACCAACTCATCAGCACTTAACAACAGCAGCAATAAAAGATATTGCCACGTGTGTATCAGATTGTCATTCTGTGGTGAATTGCATGTTACTATGATACTAAAAGGAGTCCTGGTGTGGCACTGTGGGTTAATGCGTCTCACTGCAAAGTTGTTTGAACCAGAAGGCCAGAGGTTCAAGCTCACCAGTCACTCCTCAGAAACCCTACACAGGGTCTCTATGGATTGGAACCGACTCGACGGCACTTAACAACAACAGCAATGATACTAAAAACTATGCCACTGGTATTTCAAATACTAGAAGAAACATCCATGTTGGCCAGGTTTTAGCAGAATGTCCAGACTAAGACAGACTAGGAAGAAAGACCTGGCTATCAATTTCCAAAAAATCAGCCAGCTGAAACCCTACAGATCACAATAGACCATTGTCTGGTAGAGTTCTGGGAGCCAAGCCCCCTAGGTTGGAAGACCTCAAAATACACAGTGGCTACCATGGGCTGGAGATACTTCTTTAACACAACACACACAAAAAACAATAGCAATAAGCATGTGGGGTGTGAGGTTATCATTGAGGCTCTGCATTCCCCATCTCTTTTATTCCTTCCAAGATTCACAGTGCTCAATTGTGAATAATTGTTAGTAGGATGAATTCTGATTGTCAGTCACACTGTAATTGTAGAAGATGTGTAACTAAAAGGAGAAAGTAGTTCATCTTTCATTTCAGGAACAGATGATCCCAGGACCATCAAGAAGGAAGAGCATGAGTGGAGAGTGAGATCACTCTCTAGAAAAGTAGTGATAGCAGAGGTGATCACATGGAGAGACAGAGTAGCTGTGGACTCTAGGTCATGGGCTGGCATGCAGAATGTGCCCTTTGGACATTTAAATGAATACACATTTTTTTTGTTTTTGTAAGTGTACATCAAATAGTGTTGCCTTGCTCATTTGTGTAATATAAGATGTAAATGAGGAGCCACAGGAAGGAAGGAAGATAAAGGTGTTTCAGAGAGGGAATTGTAATCATTGAGATGAAGCAAGGTATATAGTTTGCTGGATGCAGAGCTGAGGATCTTGTCTGTAAACCTGAACCCAATTCACAATGGTTGTAGTGGTGGAGTGCTGTGAAGTCGGTTCCAACTCATAGCAACCCTGTATAGGGCTTCCGAGACTGTAAATCTTTACAGGAGCAGAAAACCTCCTCTTTCTCCCACAGAACCACTGGTAGTTTCGAACTATTGACCTTGAGGCTAGCAGCCTGACTCAACCACTACACTACCAGAGCTCCACAATAAAAAGGTTTTATAAAACGACTCATAGTGCTGTCACATTTTGCAGATGAAGGAACAGGATCAGCACTGGACTGCAAACCACAGTCTGTGGTTCAAATTCACCAGCTGCTCCTCAGAAACCCTATACAGTGTCGCTATGAGTTGGAACCGACTTAAAGGCACTAACCAGAACGAACAAGGAGTGAAGGTAACAGTGGATCTAAGTATAAAGAATGCCCCCACATTACTAGAGGGTGTGACTCAAGCCACCCCTTTAATTTCCCTTTGGGGGCATGGTCTGACTCCAATTCTATAGCACTGCTTTGGAAAAGCTCATTCTCTTGCCCTAGATCTCACATCTGGCTTACTACATCTGACCTTCAGTTTGTGAGACTTTCAGTCCGTCACCTGACCTGATTTACCAGCCTCCAGCATCAACAGCCTATTGTCTGACCTGCTGATTTGGGTTCCTCACCTTCTGAGACTATGTAGGTGAGAAGACTCCTCCAGAGTGATCTCTGAACTACAGACTTGGGACTCGTCAGCCTCCACCATTGCGTGAGCCATTTCTTTTGACAATTGTGAGTTTTGTGAGATGTTGCAGCATGTTGCAGAACCCTAGGACTTGAGGGAAGGGAGGAGTTATGATTGACATCAAGGACTACGGAGGGGCATAGCGTGTCAGAAAAGCCCAACAATTGGGATATCTTTAACCTCCAATTGATAGGGAACAGTCTTGTTTTGATTTTTGTCAAAGAAATTATTCATGTACATCCACAAAGCAGCTGGTGGATTCTAACTGCCAACCTTACATTGATGCTATTAACTTTATTCTGTCAGCAGTAGATATATTTGAGTGATGCTATTAATTTTATTCTTCTTCCTATTACACTAGAACTCCACATAGAGTTGTATTAAATATTCAACTTTCAGGCCAAGTATTTGTATCCAAAAAGCACGCACAAAGGAAGACACTGAAAACACACTCATCTGATCCTCAAGCAATTGCATGTTTTAATAAAATGTAAGGACCATCTAAATCATTTTATTCTGTCCAAATTGCATGTCCATAAGCTTGAAAAATGAGACTTTAGAATCAGGAAGAACTGATTTTGGATTCTAGTTCTGCCACTTCCTAAAGTTACATTGAACACTAATTCTTCAGCCTCAGTTTCTCTAACTGTACCATGGGACTAACGGCACATACTCCCTAGCACTGTAAAAAGATTTGATAATGTATGAGGCTCTCTTTGCATGCATTGAACAAACACACTCTATGACCAGTAGCTTTCATGAGAGTAACATATTTACCCTATATTTATAAATACAATACTTTTCCCTCCCCACTCAGACACTGTCCAATTGGGCCTTTTGGAAATGCTGATTGTTAAGTCATAAAATGCATGCTGAGAAGGATCTGTTTTAGACAGCATTCCAAAGACTGTGGCAAAGACTAAACTGCCAATAAGATTGCTTCTACAGCATGAACCTGCCACTCAGAGAAGTAATGTATTGAACATCCAGTATAGCCTTGGGTACAAACAGTTACATACTTGGCTACTAACTGACAGTTTAACAGTTTGAATCCATTCAGAGGCGTTTGGAAGAAAGGCCTGGTAATCTTCTTCCCAAAGGTCACAGCCATTGAAAATTCTATGGGAGGATGAGTATAAAATTGATGTTTTCCCATGTAAACTATCACTCAATTCACAATAAAAACTTTTTTTAAAAAATCAAAAGGACAACATTTACATAAGGACAAAGTTGAGAAAGGATAGGAATACGGATGAAATGGAACTAGGAACCACAGGGAGGATGTAGAATAGGTGTTGCGCAGAGGGGGTTGCAATCACTGAGATGAAACTAAGTGCATAATTTGTTAAATGTAAAATGTAAAAATTTTGTTTGTAAACTTTCACTCAATTCACAATGAAAAGTTAAAACCAAAAAAAATAAAAAATAAAAAACCCTATGGGGCACAATTCTGCCCTGAAATGCATTGGTTCACCATGAGTGGGAGTTGGTTTGATGGCAACTGGTTAGAGCATTCAATTGCATTGTTGTTGTCAAGCCCCATTGAGCTGCTTCTGACTCGTAGTGACCCTGTATAGGGTTTCCAAGGAACAGCTGGTGAGTTTGAACTGTCAATCTTGCAGTTCAAACTAACCTTGCAGTCCAGCGCATTAACACACCACACCAAGACTCCATTTTCATTGCATGTTGCTGTTGATAAGTATCGTGGAGTCGGTTCCGACTCATAGTGACCCTGCACAGGGTCTCTGAGGCTGCAACTCTTTAGAGGAGCAGAAAGCCTCATCTTTCTCCAGCGGAACAGCTGGTAGTTTCGAACTGTTGACCTTGAGGTTACCAGCCTGATTCGTAACCACTACGCCACAAGAGCATAGATGTACTTCAAGCTTCCCACGTCTTATTTCTCTTGGTTATCAGACTAGCCTCATACAGTTTGTAATATTATCCCCAGTTTTCAGGAAGGTTAAGCAGCTCCCTATGGTCACAAACTAGTAGGTAGCGTAGCTGGGATTCATACCCCAACCTAACTGACTCCAAAAGTCCGTTCTTTATATATTGTTTCATGTCGCCATCTATTTTCATAACCAACATAGATAATGAATTTCTATGAATAGTGCCCAGAACATTGAAGCCAGACAATTATAAGGAAGTTTTCTAATGCTTTCTGATTTGTGGATGAGTAGCGATGATGGTCAGCGGTTCGAAACTACCAGCCGCTCCGCGGGAGAAAGATGAGGCTTTCTACTCCCGTAAAGATTTACACCCTCGGAAACCCTGTACAGGGTCGCTATGGGTCGGAACTGACTCGACGGCACTTAACAACAAAATGAATATTTGAAGGATCAAGTCCACCCAGAGGCACCTTGGAAGAAAAGTCTGGCAATCTGTTTCCAAAAAATCAGCAACTAAAAACCATATATATGTATATAGAGAGACATACATAAGGAGCTCTGGTAGTGTAGTGGTTACGAATCGGGCTATGAACTGCAAGGTCAGCAGTTCAAAACTACCAGCTGTTCTGTGGGAGAAAGTAGCCATTTGTACCATGTAGGAACTCATACACGTAGTAAGTAGTCCCATCTGTATAAAAAGATAAGGCTTTAAACCCAAAGTGTTAGTTCAAGCTCTGTTTCCTGGTAAATATTCTTAGTAGCAAGGGAAACCACAACAAGTTTTCTTTTAGACTGGAAAGGGAAGTCTGATTGTGCTGTAATTAATACTTGACTCCTTCTCAGAATGTCGCTGGTCCAGACCTATTAGAGACAGATCATAACGAATCATAGGCTTGGAAATCCTACAGGGCAGTTCTACACTACCCTATAGGATCACTCTGAGTTGGAATCTACTTCAGGGCAGTGGGTACTAACCTACAAGTTGACTCCTAGAACTTTTACTAAAAACCATTTACCCGAAGGCTTAGGTAGTACTTGCAAGTTTCTGCTGGTACGTTAGCCCAACTAATACGTGGAGAGCATGATTCACCATGAGCCAGATGCCCTAGTCCTCAGGGCAGGGAGGCAAAGCACAGATGGCCAGAGTCAGGGGCCTACTACTCCCAACCCAGAGCAGCCCAGTCTGCCCACCTCATTAATGCTACCCTCTCTTTCCTGCGAGTGTTCCACAGCTCTGTTTGTCCCAAGTAAGCAGGCAAAGCTGATGCAGAATATTATTTGATAAAGGTACATGTTGACATATCAGAACATTCCCCAAAAGACCTAAGGAGAAACTTTACCTTCCCCTCAGAAAAATTGGGGCTAGAAGAAAAGCCAGAGATATAGACCTGGAACTGCCACTAAACTCTGCCACCATCATAACTTCCGGGTTAAAGGTCAGTGCTCTGTGAAAAGGGGTAGCTGAAAGGAGAAAATACACTAGTAACACTTAAGGCATGCAGGGTCAGTTGATTTTGTCTTTCATTTCAAAGGAAGTTTGTGGAAATTCAGGTATCTTGATGGAAACACATTTTGACAGAAGGATGAAGCAATATGTATAATGGAGTGATTAGTATAGATGCAGCCTAAGTCTCAGCCTGCCCCACAAATATTTTGTTCTCAAACACCCACTTATTAGACACACTGGTGCCTGACATTGTTGTTAATGCAGTTGTGCCTCCACCCATCCCTGGAAGCTGTGTCATTCTTATCTCCCTCCAGACAGGGCCTCTAGGCCTTTTCCAGGGAGAGGCTGGTATACAATGGGGACTAAACACAGGATTCCACTTACTATTTTATCTTCAGAACGTAAACATCTATTATTTTTACAACCATGTCTACAATAAGCAAGTTGCCTAACTTTCTGGGCCTCAGGTTCCTCGTCTGTAAAATGGGGACAGCAGCACCCACCTCAGAAGACAGTTACGATAATTATATGAGGAAGATTATGAAAAGTGTTTGACACAGAATAGCTAAATGAATGTCACACACTCTGCTCAGGAAGGGTCTTTGTAGAGTTAGGACTTTTCATTAAGCAGGAATTAACACACTGAGTCTACAATTCTTAAGCACTGTTGTTGTTAAGTGGCTGTCAAGTTGGTTCCGACTCATAGCGACCCTGTATAGGGTTTCCAAGGAGCAGCTGGTGGGTTTGAAGCACTGACCTTACGGCTCAAACTGACCTTGCAGTCTAGTGCTTTATCCCACAGCGCCACACCAGGACTCTATCTCATTTTGAGATAGACATCATTTATGAGAGCATTTGAGCTATCCTCATATATGGCAACAAATAATTCACTTCATCCTAGATGCGTACGTACCACACTTTGACTCCAGTAAAACAACAAAGCAAACTAGAGATTTGGGATCCTAGAAGTGAAGTTGACTTCATGGCTAATATAGAATGTTTGCTAAAAATAAAAATTGCAAAATGAGCTCACCTTACCTGTTTTGGTTCTGTGTACATGTGCTTGAATTCTCCTAAATCATTAAAAGTAGTATTTAAGCTATCCAAGTCACCAGCTGATCCTTGGAAACCCTCTACAGGGTCCCTAGGAGTCGGAACTGACTTGACGGCACTTAACAACAACAACATGTATAGACTGAGTGGATCAGAACAAATTACAGACAACATTGCTGAGAATGAGAATTCCTGAATGCTTAATTATGCTCATTTGGAACTTGTACATAGACCAAGAGGTGGTTGTTGCAACAGAACAAGGGGATTCTGTGAGATTTAAATTCAGGAATGGTATGTACTAGTCAGGGTTGTAGCCTTTCACCATACTTCCTCAATCTGTATGCTGAGTAAATCATCAGAGAGAAAAGATAAATTATATGAAGAAGAGCATAGCATCGGCATTGGAGGAAGACTCATTAGCAAATGTGATATGCAGATGACACAGCCTTGCTTACTGAAAGTAAAGAGGACTTGAAGCCTTTACTAGTAAACATCAAAGCCTTCAGTGTGGATTGCAATTCAATGTAAAGAAAGAAAAAACATCCTCACTACGGGACTAATAAACAACATTATGAAAAATGATGTTTCGTGAGAAACATTGAAGGTGTCAAGGATTTACCTCTAGTTGACTTACAACAAACACCCAGGAGCCTTGGTAGCATTGTTGATTATGAGCTGGGCTGCTAATAATCAGCCAGTATTTCGAATCTACCAAAATCGCCCTGCTGGAGAAAGCTGAGGCTTTCTGCTCCTATAAAA
>NW_006408578.1:1464268-1465867 GCF_000296735.1 Chrysochloris asiatica | reverse complement strand
AGAGTAAGACCCCCAAGTGAGATGGACTGACACAGTGGCTACAACAATGGGCTCAAACATGATAATTGTGAGGATGGCCAGGACCAGGCAGTGTTTCCTTCTGTTGTGCACATCAACTACAAGACACCTAGCAACAGCATCTACTCCTGTAAAGATTTACAGTCTCAGAAACCCGGAGGTGTAGTTCTACACTATGCTAAAGGGGAGCTATATGACAGAATTGATTCAATTACTTATACTTACATTTATGATAGCCAAAAATGACGAAAACTTAAAGAGGCAAGGTCAGGGAGACTTCCCAACCTAGGGCTTCCACTGCCTCCAGGGAAGTGCCTGCCACCGTTGCACATTCATGGGTGATCTCACCAATCCAGGAAGTCACAAACGAGGAGGCTCCAAGGTCTAGGGCCCCCTAGTCATTGGGACCTTAATAAACATACATAAGTGGAGTCTTAATGCAGAGTTAAGACCACCCTGTTCCATGAAGATGCCTGATTAACTACATTATGCCTTCTCCCTTCCCTAGGCTACTGTGGGGCCTGCTTACCTGGCTATTTCAGACAAGCAGAGAGCACTTTAATTGCTCAGGCTATTTCCAGAAACCAATAACAAAAGGCAAAACTTAATTCTTTATCCCAAAGGGAAAAATATTCAATATAAATGTGATTATAACTCTTTTTTTTTTTTTTTTTAAGCATTTGGTATTAGAGTTATTGCCTATCAAATTTTGCAATTGTAGCAGATTTGTGGAGTCCTGGTGTGGTACTGTGGGTTAATGCCCTGGACTTCAAGGTCAGTTTGAACTGCAAAGCTGGCAGTTCAAGCTCACCAGCTGCTCCTCAGAAACCCTGTACAGGGTCGCTATGAGTCGGAACTGACTCAACAACACTTAACAACAGCAACAAAGGGGTATGGTTGTTACTAACAGTATTGAGTGTCTTTCCACATATTTATTTACTGTTGCTCTTTTTTATTGCTCTTTCATCTTTGGTCCTGAATCTCACTGGTCATGTCTGGTCCCAATCTACCCCCAAGGTGTCAGCCCTACAGGCTCCAATCAGTGTGTGTCAGGCATGAAAGTTCTAAAGAAAACCAGCAGCTGTTACTGCTAAGGATGAATGGATTTGGGTGTTCAGACATAACAAGTTCTCACCACTTTCTCCTCCCTAAGGCCTCCATTCAGACCCATCTTGGTCTGCCACAACCTCACTCATCCTTCAAAGCTCAATCTAAACTCTTCTACTTTCCAGGAAATTTTTCTGCTTCCCTCCTGACTCTTCACCATGACTGTCACCACTAGAGTAATTGGTTTTATTCTTTTGGGGACCATCCTCTTCTCTGCAACTTATTGTCAGTATTTGTCAAGTGGAATCTCTTTTCCCTGACACATAATAACTTTTCAAAGATCAGAGTCAACCCAATAGGAATTTAGTATATATAGTATCTTATGCATGATAACTACACACTTAGTTACATATTCACCTAAAAACTATGTATTGAGCATATTTGGTTCAGCAAGCCCCAGACTAGAGAATGGCATCCAACAATGAAACAAAATAGGCATATCCACTGCTTTCTTCAAAGCTTGAACTTTTATGG
>NW_006408578.1:1461195-1462465 GCF_000296735.1 Chrysochloris asiatica | reverse complement strand
AAAAACTTTAAAAAAAAAAAAAAAAAAGCACATGGGGCAACACCTGAGAGTGGAAGTTTGCATCACCACATGAGGAAGAGTTCATGGAATTGTACTAAACATAAACCATTAAAACGTATAAAAAAGACAAAGAATGATGAACATGGCAGACCATAAAAAAAGGAAGAATTGAAGGTACCTCTTACCCATTTTAGAATACAACCAGAATGCTCTCAGAAGCAAAAATGACAGGACTGTCTCATTTACCCTGGGCACACCAGGAAAGGCCAATCGCTAGAAAATGATCATTGAAAATGAGGGAAACTCTCAGCGAGTGAATTGATACAATCACCACAACAATGGACTCAACTGAATGCAAGCTCATGAAGATGGCTCAGGACAAAGTCACATTTCATTCTGTTATACATAAGGTCTCCTCCATGAGTTGGCTCTAGCTCAAAGGCATACCCACCACCACTTGCCCATCCTGGAGATGAGTGTACATATATGGTGGGCTGTGTGATTTGCCTCTGACATGTTCACACTGCCTGGCAAAGGACCGAAGATGCCTAAGAAGTTATGAAACAAGAGACCCCCACCAACAGCAAAAGCCAGCGCACAATTGCTCTACAGGAAAGTGCGTAATTGTAATTTTGTAGCATTTTGTTGTTGTTGTTGTTGTTGTTAAGTGCCGTGGAGTCGGTTCCAACTCATAGCGTCCCTGTACAGGGTTTCCAAGGCTGTAAATCTTTACAGGAGCAGAAAGCCTCATCTTTCTCCCATGGAACAGCTGGTAGTTTTTAACTGCTGACCTTGAGGTTAGCAGCCTGAATCGTAACCACTACGCTACCAGAGCTCCTTTGTACCATTTTACTAGTGTACAAAAAAACATGGGCATCAGGGAGGCAGGAGGATGGGAGGGAATAAGTAGAAAGGGAGGTTACAAATTGCAAGAGAAATACTGGCATTTATTTCTAAATGACGACTCTTTATCTTCCTACCCCAGGCCTATTTGTTGACAAGCCATTCTGTCAAAATGTGTTGATCTAGGAAAAGGAGGCCCCATGCTCACACCATGCATTAGGCCTTGATCTTGTCTCTGCTGGAATTCAGGAGGCTCCCCAGTAAGCAATCAGCCTCCTAATGGGCAAGAGGCACCTCTGGGGATGGGAATTTGACAGGGCTTGTCAAAACTGTCAGGCAAGTAGCACAGAGCCTTTTTCATGCTCGGGCCATGGCAGTCCTCGAAGGACAAGATCTCAAACCACAGTGAAAAAGCTCCTCACACATG
>NW_006408578.1:1454536-1461095 GCF_000296735.1 Chrysochloris asiatica | reverse complement strand
CGTAAGAAATATCTGGGATGAATACACAGGGTACAGACCAGGCTTGGGGCTGTGGAAACAGCCTATGGGGTATCTCAATCAAGTGAAGGAGCCACTGCTCTCTCAGATTCTCCATTATCAGGCAGCAGTGAATTAACACTGCCTGAAAATCTAGCAGGTGGTAACTGCCTTTCTGGCAGATAAAAGTTATCCGAGGACAGACTTTTCCCTGAGGCTGTCACATTGTCTTCCAATGCTCCATGCCACAGAAACCTGGGCTGATTAAAATCAGCTGCATTGTGGATAAGTCACTGTTGAAATAAAAAGGTGTCCATTAACTGTGTGTGTGAAGCACTCCCTACGAGCCTTGGGTTAGAGGGGAGATAGGGACAGGGACTGTGGTGGGGAGACCCTTCTGCACCCAGTGGCATAAGAATGAAAACCTCACTTTATGTCTTAACTTCTGGGAAAGCAGAACGTGATTTTTAGATGCCTCTCATCAGACCACCCCACCACCCCACCCCACCACACCCCCGCCCTAGCGAGATGGATTGGCAAAATGCCAGGCAACAATTGTGAGGTTGGTCCAGGACCAGGCAGTGTTTCGTTCTGCTGTGCATAGAGTCGTTATGAATCAGCACCAACTTGATGGCACCTAACAACAACAACTCATCTGCCTCCTGCTTAGTGCAAAACCAAGAAGGCAAGGGGCGGGGGAGGGAAAAGGATGGAGAAAAAGTTCAACAGTCACATGATTGGCAGGATGAGTCCTTAAGGACTTGACAAATGCGAAAGATTAGAAAAAGCTAAAAACAAACATCTTACTATTTTCTTCTTGACACAACTTCCAAGCCCCTGTCCCCTCATAAACAGACACACCCCAACTCAACCCTAGTCATCTGTCCTGAACGTAAACATGCTTTCATTAAACTCTAAAACCTGTCTTCAATAAATTCTGGTTCTGAGAGTGAAGCCCTCCCTATTGACTGATTACAGAAATGTGTTTATTTGGAGAAACATGAAGTCTCTCCCACAGATAATGATTTCCATGGCAGGCATCATTGTAGAGAATCCTTCACCAGGGGATGGGAATAGCAAGAGCACTTTCAGACAATTCTGGAATAAGGAGTTGAGGATATAGAATTGGTTTCCACCAGCCAGTTCTCATTCGCACAGACACAACACACAGCCCACCCCAGAAACCGCATCATAAGACACAGCTGCATTTGGGCTTCTAATTACTTCACTGTCTAATTCATGCTAACACAGCAATTAGTGATAAAGCTCCAAACACTCATACACATTAGCCTGACGACATTTAATTATGACAAGAAATGTATTACACTTCATGAGGTATGTAACTCAGCCAGTAATCAGAACTCTACACGTATGGCCCATCTAAAAGGCAGTGCCATCAAAGTAAAGAGAGACCTTCTCTCCGCAATTAAAAAAAAATATATTGAAATGGATACATTTTTATGTGGACTATGCCAATTCCTGTTGCTGACAAGAAACCTGGTCTCCATCATTCAGAAAACACGGTTAGGTCTTTATTTAAACTAAATATTTATTAAATAATGACAATAGGTAAATTGATACTCAATTGTTGCTTGGTGTTTTCTGTTTATCCATTCTCATTTCCTACACCTTAAATGTCAGCAGAAATTCTAGGGAGAAATGTGACAGTTTTTTTCTAGGAAGGTCCATGAGTTGTACCATTTGCAGTTGGTTTACATGGGGCCTATTTATGAGACATGATTAATAGCTCAGTGGCACAGCCAAAAAGCACATAAATCTAGCCATCCACAATGTAATTGACACACTGCTTGTCTGGCAGATACCTACAGCATTCTCTTATCTCAGGCTAATCCCCAAGTGGGCATTTGGAGCCGCTGATTATGCAATGCACAGTTGCTGACACTACAGTTTAGGGGTCTGTTCCTTATAGCACCCAATTAGCTGCCACATAAAGCCCTACTCCCCTTGATCAACCTTGACCAGGTGTAAAATACTGACTGAATGAACAAAGACTGCTAAAGGAATTGCATTAGAGGAACGGTCAGGCCGAAAACTCTGCCTTCACAGGTGGGCTCCTTGAGGTGGGACCCTCAACCTCTGCATCCTGAATCAAGTTACTCTTCAGTTTAAACTTGCCAAATGCACACTCCAGAGCACACCAAGCAGGTATCTAGTCCACTCGAACATGGCAACCACTCTTAGCTCAACCTAACTTCCCCTCCACCCACTTCACCCTTTGTTTCCAAATTAAAGTCCCAGCGGCTCCTCATCAGTTTGCTGTATGCACTTGAAAACTTTTGTTGTTGTTGTTAACTGCCACCAAGTCAGCTCCTACTCGTGGATACCTTAGGCATAACAGAATGAAACGTTGCTTGGCCAACATCAGGGGCTCACCTCTCAACACTATACCAGACAATATTCTGTCGTGAGTCATAGAATTTTCAAGGGCTACTTTGAGTGTGGCGGTGGGTTAATGTGCCAGACTGCAAAGCCGTTAGAACTGCTAGGTCGGCGGTTCAAGCTCACCAGCTGCTCCTCAGAAACCCTATCCAGGGTCGCTATGGGTTGGAACCAACTAGATGGCACTTAACAAAAACAACAACTTTTCAGAAGTAGCTTATCAGACCTGTGTGCCTATTCTCAGTCTTGAAGTTCCAATGAAGCTTGTTCATCATGCTGACTCTATTGGTATTTGAAACACTGGAGGTATGGTATGGCTTACAGCATTGCAACAAGAAGCCACCACAATACAACAGACAGGCAAGTTGATGGTGGAGACTACTTTAGCCTGCATTCATCTATCTTCCTCGAATTTCTCTATGTCTATTAAAAATGTTTAAACCACTACTGACTTCTCACAGTAGCAACTGTGAAGATTACAGATTACATAATGAACAAGTTGTAAAACCCTTTGAAAGCATACAATGCTGTACGAGTAATTATTATCATTGTTATTAATCACCTCGGTTCATCACTTATAGTAAACATGAAATAATCAAGAGGGGACCCTTAAATGCAGTATCAGCAACAAGACCCATTTATTACGATACTATTTGCTTGGATTCCATTACAGTTATAAAATTTTACGCTCGTCTAGCACTTTTCATCTGAGAATGTCAAAGTGCTGTACAAGCACAAGCTCTAATTACACTAATCCTCACCACACGACAGAGAGAAGCAGCCGAGAAAGGCTGCTACTAGTTGTGTAACTCGCCATCTAAGCAGATCCTGTCCCAGTCTTAGAAGGTCTACCCGCTAAGGGCTGCATCTAGAAACTTCTAAAATCTGAAGATGTTTCTAAGTGAGTCATATAACTCTTTTTTTTTTTTTTTTAAGTCATATAACTCTTTTAAAGAACACACAAATAATTAACATCAGGTAAGAAGCAACAGTAGTGAGGTTGGTCCAGGACCAGGCAGTGTTTCGTTCTGCTGTGCATAAGGTCGCTATGAGTCGGTACCAACTCTATGGCACCTAACAACAAGAAACACATGGGGGCATTGGTGGTTTTTGGGGAATGAGTGTCTTTTCTTCAATTTTATTGTAATCCTGTTTATTGTATTCAGATGACCTTTCATTTTTTTATTTTTTACTACTTCTTTAACAGAGTAGGGACTTTCCAACTTCCTTTTAAGCTCCCCTAGCAATTTGAAGTAGTCAACCAAGTCAGGAAAAGAATGCACGCCCTAGCAGTTTGAATCAGCCAACCAGGTAAGAACAAGACTATGTGGTCAAAGGCCTAGCCAATGGGGTAACAGTCTTAGACTCACATCAGGGATCAAACTGAGCAGACTGCCCACCCTGTGTGCTTTCTGGTTTGTTCCTGTGCCGTTAAGCACTCTTCTGCAGAAGTAAAATTTTAACTTGTCAAGCTACTTTTGATGTTACCAAGTGTCTGTGGCATTGGGGTTCATTTATAACAACCCCGTGGCAAAATTCTTGCCTTCCATGTGAGAAACCCAGTTTGATTCCTTAGCAGGGCATCTCATGCTGATTTGCTACCCACTAGTCAGTGGAGGTTTGCAGGTTGCTATGATACTGAACAAGGAGCTCTGGTAGTGCAGTGGTTACGAACTGGGCTGCAAGCCTCATGGTCAGCAGTTCGAAACTACCAGCTGTTCTGCAGGAGAAAGATGAGGCTTTCTGCTCCCATAAAGATTTACAGCCTCGGAAAACCCTGTACAGGGTCGCTAGGAGTTGGAACCGACTCCACAGCACACAGCCACCCCCACCCCCACCATGGTATTGAATAGGTTTCAGCAGAGCTTTCAGGCCAAGATGGAGTAGGATGCGAGACTTGGTGATCTACTTGTGACAATCAGTCATGTGAAAACCCTATGGATCATAATGGCCCAAAGCACCACCAACCATGGAGCTGCCATAGGACCAGGCTGCATAAAGGTTCATTGTGTGGGGGGGAGTTGATGGGGCTGGGCGTGTAGTTCAGGTCAACTCAGTGACAGTTCTCAACAATAGGAAACTCACACAGAAGTTTTCTTTTTTTTCCTGTGTGAGGAGCATATATCCCCGTCTTAACAAATAATTCACGAAACTTTATACCCCCATTTTGTTCATGATTTGTGTGTTTGCCATCAAACAGAGTCTAACAGAAAATCTTCCCTCTCTTACCTTTGTAGCATTGCCAGCCTGGAGGTTTTTATGCAGTGATGATTAGTTAGGATAGTAAATGAGAAAGACAATGAAAACCATGTATGTTGTCAACATCTTGTCACTTCGTCAGAGTAAACACTCATCTGGAAAAAGCCCCGGCTTCAGATAAATCTTATACAGTATTTACAATATTATTAGCACATTGTTGTAAATTTGGTGAGGGCAAATTGATGGTTTCAACTATACTAATAATTCTGTTCCCACAATATTAAGAGCAGAACAAATAACTTACACTCGAGGTTTCGTAGTCTCTGAAAAGTGTTCTTATCATGTTGTTGTGGTCTTCAAAGCAGGGTACCCATACCCCAATGTGTGCAAGATTCTGACTTATAGTTACACTGTATAGGGTTTCCAAGGAGCAGTTAGTGAACTTGAACCACTAACCTTACAGTTCAAACAGACATTGCAGTGGCATTAACCCTGAGCATTAACCCACAGTGTGGTGCTGCGGGTTAATGCGCCAGACTGCAAAACCGTTTGAACTGCTAGGTTGGCAGTTCAAGCTCACCAACTGCTCCTCGGAAACCCTATACAGGGTCACTATGGGTCGGAACTGACTTGACGGCTCTTAATAACAACAACACATAAACACTTTTTTACTGATGCTGAGCAAACAAAAATGTGAGCAGAGTTTGAAAAAAAAAAAGAGAGAGAGAGAGAAATGCTTACAGATAAAGAAAAAGGTATGTAAGTAAGCCTCTACTTCTTCATAAGAAGCTCTGGCAGCATAGTGGTTACAAGTCAGGCTACTAACCACAAGGTCAGCAGTTCAAAACCACCTGTTCAATGGGCGAAAGGTGAGGCTTTCTGATCCTGTAAAGATTTGCAGCCTCGGAAACCCCATGAAGGTGCAGGAATCCACAGACAGAGTTGGAACCAACTCCACAGCATATCACCAACCAATCAACCAACCTACTTCTTCATCCATACTGGAAATGTCTGGAGGGAGAAGACAGCACACATTTATCTAATAGTGTTTGTTAAGTTCTCTGGGATAAACAAGGCTCCTGAAGCTGAGGTCTGATTTCAATTCACATCCACAAAACAATTAGAAATGGCATTAGGCTCCCTCCGGAGTTCTGACCACCCTTAATCTTGACCAAAGCGGATTGTGAAGCATTTTCAAAAACCAAGAAAGTAGCACTGCTATATGTAAATAATGAAGTGGTAAATTCCTCTGGGCAAATTGCCCTCCTAAAAGATCTCACTGTAGTTCTGGAGCCAGATGACTCCCTTTATTTTACAGCTGGTCTACCACTTACTTACTACCTGCCACAGGAGAAGGTCCTCAACCACCAGCACATTGTGATTCCTGCCCTCCCCACCTCAAAGGGATTCTTCAGGATCAAGTTCAGACCCCAATAGGCCACAGGGCTTCCATCAGAGTGAGAGAGTCAGGGTCAGGGTCCCTGACTCTAGAGAAGATACCATCCTTATCACTTGTCCCCACCCCCAACCCAGTGCCATCCACTGGTTTATATCAAAGCCCAACATCTCCTGAGAATTTCAACGGTAACTGTACTTGGGACAGGTAAAGGCACAAGAGCATAGGAAAGGGGTCTCAGGAAAGCAGCCTAAAGAGAGGATGGCAGGGTGTCCTGAGGGAGCACCCATCAGGGAAGAAGGCAAATGACCCACAGATTTCATCAGCCACAGTCCAGAGGCAAAGCGAGGCAGTGTTTCCAACACTGCAACACAGACCTCTGATGATTTATCAACTCCTTAGCACACTGCTGTCCTACGGAAATGCAAACAAATACATAATCTTAAATTTTCTAGTAGTTGCACTATGAAAAATAAAAAGGAAACATGGGGAATTCATTTGAATGCTATGTTTTATTTAACCCAATAGATCTAAAACAGCACTGTTTCAACATGTAATTAACAATTA
>NW_006408578.1:1442181-1454225 GCF_000296735.1 Chrysochloris asiatica | reverse complement strand
TATACATTATATATATACATATATATGTGTGTGTGTGTGTGTGTTTGTTGTTGTTAAGTACTGTCAAGTCATTTCCAACCCATAGCGACCCTGTTTGTATAGGGTTTCCAAGGAGTCGTTTGTGGTTCAAACGACTTTGCAGTCCAGCACATTAGCCCACAGCACTACACCAGGACTATATATATATGCCTCAGGGGGCTTCAAAAAGTTACTAGAAAGGCCTTACAGATTTCAGCACACAGAGCAGGGTGTGCATTAAATTGCAAGCTAGGACAAACCAGGCAGACACACTACACAGACCCAATATAATACAGATCCGAGAGATAAAATAAAACAGACACAGGTGAAAATTCTAGCACCCTGAAAAAAGGTTAGAGAGGCAGATGAAGTGCTTGCTGGGAGGAGAGGCCAAGCAGGGACGGTGGGAGAGGGAGACTAACTGGTAAAGGGCTGTCCAGATGTGGCTCCACCAGCTTATGAACAGCCTTGGTAGCCGAGAGAGACCTGGCAGAGTGGATTCATGTAGGTGACGAAAGGTGTGATTTCTTCTTTTTCTCCAGGCTCCCCTAGTGACCAGAAGTGTGACCAGCTTCCATCCTTATCCACCCCTAGCACAGACCCTGCTCTCTGGGAGTTCAGGACCCCATGCTTAGGAGCAATGCCAGAGTGAGGTGGGGGCTGGCTACACTTTGGTATGATACTTTGGTGCCTGGATTCAGGTAGGCTCAGCTAAAGACCTACCAAACTCGCAGAGCCACCAGACCAGCATTTAACCAGTCACCGTGTCCCCAGCTTCTCTGTGGACCTAATAGAGAATGAAATTAATTCCATCAAGGGCCTCCATGAACTACTTCCGGATTGAGTGCCCTGAATATAGGTAACACGGAGGCCAACAGGAACTCCATCTAGAGCCAGGAACTCTGCTGCCACATGCCTTCCACAACAACCTCATGAGTTCCTTGAATCCCAGGAGTTCCCCAGAGATTTCTCCCCACTGGGCTCAACAGCTGCACTGTTTGTTTTTACAAATACAACAACCTCACAATGCACGAAGATAACAGACAAGTTTCTTTCAGATGAAGAAAGAAAAGAGAATGGCTCAAACAAATGATCAAGATGCAGAGTCAGAAGACATTTCTGGGGAAGAAAAGGTAATAGAGCTAACTGCAAAAGAACTTAAAAATGATAATTAGGTACCTTCAAAGGATTGATAGAAAGATCAAGGGAAGCAAGGAGAACATAATACAGACTTTAGAAGAATCCAGGAAAACACTACAAGAACAGACAAAATAAATACAAATTTTGAAACAGTCCAAAATTTGCAATTAGAAATCCAGAAGATTACCACTAAGATCTCTGAAATGGTCACTAGATTGCAAGGACTAAGGAGTAGGTGTGAAGTTATAGAAGGCCTAATTAATGAGCTTCACGAGGAATCTCTCAATGCTAGAAGAACAATCCGGAAAAAAATGAAAAAAATCTGAAGAAAGCCTAAGAGTTATATGGGACACTGTGAAGAGGAACAACTTATAGGTGCCTGAAACTCCAGAACAGGAAGACACAAACACAGAGAAAATTATCAGAGTTGTTGGAAGAAAACTTCCTTAACATCATGAAAGACAAGAAGATACACATTCAAGAAGCTGAATGAATCCCAAGCAGGATAGAGCCCAAAAGAAAATCACCAACACATATCATAATCAAACTTCCCAAAATCAAAAACAATGAAAGATTCTGAGTGCAGCTCAGGAAAAACAAAACGTTACCTACAAAGGAGAACCAATAAGGCAAAGCTCTGATTTCTCAGTAGAAACCATGCAGGCAAAACGGAAATGGAATGACAGATACAAAACTCTGAGAGAAAAAGATTGCCAACCAAGAATCACATACTCAGCAAAGCTGAACGTCAAATATGATGGCAAAATTAGGACATTTCCTAAATTTAATTTCTAAGCAAAATTAAAGGAATTTGTAATGACCAAATCAACACCACAAAACAAAAAGCTATAGAATATTCTTTGGACCGAGAACCAACAACAGCAAACAACCACCTGAGATTACCATAGTTGACAACACTGCCCAGAAATCAGTACAGATATAGAAATACTTAAAGTAAAACAAACCTACAAGACTAAAAATAGGGAACCAGAGATATCATTATATAATGGTGTCAACTACAAAGCAAAAAGAGGGAATAGTGTAGACACAGAACTTCCAAATGTCAGGGAAGTCAAACAGATTTCAAGATGAAACATACTGTTTTAAGTAGGGAAAAAATTAATAAATTACAAGGTAACCGCAAATAAAAAGAATACACCCACACATTAAAAAAAAAAAAAAAGGCAAGGAAAATCAGATTTAGTAAACATTAACATAACAGAAGTGAAAATGATGACAAGAACATCTCCAAAAATTGAAGGCAGCATAGAAAATCATTTGGAACAAAGAATCCATCAGCAAAAAAAATAACAAAGAAAACTGACATCAATGCATACCTATTGATTACACTGACGGTAAATGGATTAAATGTACCAGTGAAGAGACATAGAGAACATAATGGATCAGAAAACAGGATCCTTCAGTATGTTGTCTACAAGATGGTGGAAGCCTAAATGCCTATCAACAGAATGGTGAAACAAACTAATACATACATACAATGGAGTACTACAAAACGCTGAAGAATAATGGTGAATCTGTGGAACACCTCACAACATGGCTGGACCTGGAGGACATTATGTTGAGTGAATTTGGTCAGTCACAGGGGACGGACATTGTGTGAAACCAACATTGTACAAAGTTTTAAAAAGGTTTTCTTGATAAAAGAAACTGTATACAATGGTTATGGGAGGGGGTGGGGCACTATACATGGGCTGTTGTTAAGTGCCATCAAGTCAATACCGACTCATAGCGACCCTATGCACAACAGAAGGAAACACTGCCCTATCCTAGGCCAACCTCACAATTGTTGCCACGCTTGAGCCCATTGATGCTGCCACTTTGTAAATCTATCTTGCTGGGGGTTTTCCTCTTTTTCTCTGACCCTCCACCTTACCAAACATGATATCCTTCTCCAGTGACTGGTCCCTCCTGACAATATGTCCAAAGTGTGAGAGACAAAGTTTGACCATCCTGGCCTCCAAGGAGCACTCTGGCTGCACTTCTTACAACACAAACTAGGAAGAAGGAGTGATGAACTTCTTCCAAATATTTAGTCACTGAAAACCTTATGAATTCATGGGCTAGAGGATAAAAAAAATATTAACATGGGTGACAGGGCTGACAATATACAAGTATACAAGAGGGAGGTTAGCAGAGGAAAGATGAATATAGCGGGAGACACAGGGAGGAATGCAATAGTTAAAGTGAATAGAGGTAAATGCTGTGAACTGATGGTACATGGAGAGGATTGCAGCTATGAAGTGTAGCAAAGTGCGTGGTTTGTTGAATGTAAAACTGATGATCTGTTGTGTAAACCTTCACTCAATTCACAATATAAAGTTTTCTTTAAAAAGTTCATGGGAAAATGGAATTAAAATACAATGGCATTTTTCCAATGACCTTTTGAAGTCCCTCATATAACAGAACATTCACCATTTCTACATTTCCCATTCTTTTTCATATATTAAGTATTCACAAAAAGGTACATGGGTACTGTGAGACACTTGTGCTTGATTAACAACCGGAAAATTGGCCATTCAAACCTACCCCAAGGTTCTGCAGAAGAAAGGCCTGGCAATCTATTTCCATAAACTTTAAAGCTAAGAAAATCCTGTGGAGCACCGTTCTACTCTGTAACACATGGGGTCACCACGAGTGAGAATTTGCTTGATTACAACAAGCTTTGGTTTTGACTTTGATCTTAAGTCTTCAAAATCTGCTGTGTATTTTACAGTTACAGTGTGTTGTCAGGAGGGACCAGTCCCTGGAGACATCATGCTTGGTAAGGTGGAGGATCAACTAAAAAGAGAAGGACCCCCAATGAGAGGGAGACATGATGGCACCCACAGAGAACTGAAACATAACAATTGTGGGGACAGTGCAGGACTAGGCAGCGTATCATTCTGTTGTATATTGGGTCGCGATGAGGCACAACCAACTCCATGACACCAAACAACATAACAACTATTGTTGTTGTTAAGTGCCATCAAGTCAGTTCCCATCCATAGTGTCACCATGTAGCATTTCGCAGCTGGTGAGCTTGAACTACCTACCTTGTGGTTCAAACTGGCTCTGCAGTCCAGCATATTGCAGAACTCTCTCTCTCTCTCTCTCTCTCTGTCTCTCTCTCTCTGTCTCTCTCTCTCTGTCTCTCTCTCTCTCTGTCTCTCTCTCTCTCTTTCTCTCTCTCTCTCTATCTATCTATCTATCTATATCTATATCTATATCTATATATATATATATGTTGTTGTTGTTGTTATGTGCCTTTTGAGTCGGGTCCGACCCATAGCGACCCTTTGCAGTCTGATGCATTAGCCCACAGCGCCACACCAGGATTCCAGAGACATATGTATGTGTGTGTGTGTGTGTTGTTTGATGTTAATTATCATTGAGTCCGTTCTAACTCATAGCAACCCTGTACCTTGAACCGCCAACCTTGCAGTCCAGTGCCTTAGCCTGCAGTGCCCCAGCAGAACTCCATAGATTATATATAGAGTTCTGGTGTGGTGATGTGAGTTAATGTGCTGGATTACAAAGTTGGTTTAAACCACAAGGTGGGAGGTTCAAGCTCTCCGGGTGCTACTTGGAAACCCTATACAGGGTTGCTTTGGGTTGGAGCCCACTCAATGGCACTTAACAACAACAGCATATGGGTATGGCTATGTACATATTATTGTTGTTAAATGCCATCGAGTCAGTTCCGATTCATACCAACCCTGTATAGGGTTTCTGAGGAGCAACCCCTGTGGTTTGCAGTCTAGTGATGTTTAACAGTGCCAATATATGTGTATGCATAAATACATACATACCCGCACACACACATATATACCAGATTCTGGAGAATGAGTATTCTAGAACACTTAATTGTGCTAATGAAGAACTTGTATATAGACCAAGAGGCAGTCATTTGAACTGAACAAGGGAACACTACATGGTTTAAAATCAGGAAAACTATGTGTCAAGGTTGTATTATTTCACCCTACTTATTCAATCTGTATGCTGAGCAAATAATCCAAGAAGCTGTAATATATGAAGAAAAACATGGCATCAGAATTGGAGGTAGAATCATTAACAACCTACAATATACAGATGATACAACCTTGTTGCTGAAAGCAAAGAGGACTTAAAATAATTACTTATGAAGATCAAAGATCACAGCCTTAAATATGGGTTGCACCTCAATGTAAAGAAAACATCAATCCTTACCACTGGATCAATAAATAACATCTTGATAAATGGAGAAAAGATTAAAGTTATCAAAGAGTTCATTTTTCTTGGATTCACCATCAACACTCATGGAAGCAAAAGTCAAGAAATCAAACAACACATTGCATTATGAAAATACACTGCACAAGACCTATTTAAAGTGTTGAAGAGCAAAGACGTCAGTTTGAGCTTTTAAGTGAGCCTGACCATGGTATTTTCAATAGCCTCACTCTGGTAGTGTAGTGGTTACGAATCGGACTGCTAACCTCAAGGTTGGCAGTTCAAAACTACCAGTGGTTCCGCAGGAGAAAGATGAGGCGTTCTGCTCCCATAAAGATTTACAGCCTCCGAAACCCTGTACCGGGTCGCTTTGAGTCAGAACCTACTCCACGGCACTTAACAGCAACAACAACATATGCATATAAAAGTTGGACAGCCAATAAGGAAGACTGTAGAATTGATGCCTTTGAGTTATGGTGTTGGAGAAGAACAGTGAAAGTACCGTGGACTGCTAAAGGAACAAACATATCTGTGTTGGAAGAAGTACAATCAGAATACTACTCCTCAGAAGCCAGGATGGCCAGACTCCATCTCACATACTTCAGACATATTATCAGAAGGGACCAATCCCTAGAGAAGGACATCATACTAGGTGAAGTAGAGGGTCAGTGAAAAAGACAGAGATCCCCAAGATAGATTGGCACAATGGCAGCATCAATGGACTCAAGCTTAACAATGATAGTGAGGTTAGCCCAGGATCGGGCAGTGCTTCGTTCTGCTGTGCATAAGGTCGCTATGAGTCGGAATTGACTGGATGGCACCTAACAACAACAACAAATATTTTGTATATGTATATATATATGGAGCTCTGGTAACGTAGTGGTTATGAATCAGGCTGTGAACCTCAAGGTAAGCAGTTTGAAACTGCCAGCTGTTATGCAGGAGAAAGATGAGGCTTTCTGCTCCCATAAAGATTTACAGCCTCAGAAACCCTGTACAGGATCGCTATGAGTCGGAACCAACTCCACAGCACATAACCACCATAGATAGATATAGATATATAGATATACCATAACAAAACATTTTTTTAAAACTGCTTAGGGGAAGAAAATGGGAGTTTTTATTTGAGGAGAGGAAATCACTTTGGGAACAGATAATGGAGATGGTTGTATGACATTATGACTAGACTGTGGCTAATCTCACTGAACTGTACACTTAAATATAGTTAAAATGGCAAGTTTCATTATATTTATTTCATCACAATTAAATTAAAAACAAACAAAACAACCAGGTTAGTGGCTCGAGAACTTATGCCAATAACTACCTCCCATCATCATATCTTTCCCTGAGTTTGCTGTGTTTTCAGGCAAATCCAGAGGCTGAGGGGAGAGTATGGTTGTGGCCCAAGGAAACGTCATGTCGCTGCCTCCTGGCATGCTGCAGGTGCAGTGTTAACCTTTAGAGTGAGCCGAGACTGATGGGAGGAGAGAGAATGAGCCAACAGCAGTAGTACCAGAAGCCAATGGACAGCATCCTGGCATAGATCTATAATACTGACACAGAAGAGCAGCTTCACCAAGCAAATGCTGGAGAGCCACAGAGAGCATCAAGGGAGCACCAGCCCAAGGCAGCATCAGCACATCACTGGCCCAACCACAGTCTAAGCAGCAGCAATAAGAAAAATGGATCAGACAGCGGCTCCGGAGGCACCAGAATAGATTACAGGTGAGCCCCCAGAGATACCAAAAGAGGAGAAAAAACATTCTGATGGAATTGTCTGTAAGGTCAAAAGTGGCAACTCACCAAGTCAGCTCCAATTTATGGAAACCTATGTGTGTCAGAGTAGAGTTTTCATGGCTGATTTTTCAGAAGTGGATTGCCAGGTCTTTCTTCCAAGGTGCTTTTGAATGTACAAGAGCATCTAACCTTTTGGTTTCAACAGCTGAATACATTAAGCCATTTGCACTACCAAGGAGCTCCCTGTCTGTAAGGCCAGGAAGGGCAATTGAGCAAGCAGAATTTACAATGAAAGTCAAGTTAGATATATGGATGTTCAAGGTAAATATACACATATGAGTTATGACTTGCTTTAATGGTAGTGTCAGATACTTGGAAGCATTCTCTAACTCTAGTCTCTCTTGAGATGAGATGTTCTCCTCCTAAGGAAACCCATGACATGGTTGGGAAAACCCACAGCCACTGGAACTTGGCCCACAAAGTAAGATTGCTAGCATGTTTTTTCAATCTCCCTCTATTCTCATCTCTAAAATGCTGTTAACCAAAGAAAGTAAGAAGTCCTCCCTATCACTGCTTTTTTTCCTCGATTAAGAAGCAGAATAAAGACTCATGTGATATAATGTTGATAGCAATGCAAGGTGAGGTCTCAGCCAAAGAACTTAGGACACCATGTTTCCATCTTCTGGGTAATGGAAATCAGGTCAGGCAGAGCTAATAAACAAGAAGAAACAGCACAAGTTATCTTTCAAAGCTAAGAGAAGCCAGCCTGGCCTGGGTACAGTATCAATGTCACCTGGGCAAAATCTCACTTCTGATTATCATGTTAGAGCCTCACAAACCCCACACCTCCCACAGAGCAAGGCTGTCAGAGGTGAGTCAGTCCCCATTCTATCTCAATTGTCAACTACTCTTATCATCTTGGGTCTCACGCTGAGCCACCACTGAGCTTGACAGACAATAACAATAACAACAACAAAGAGGCCTGCCTGGAAAATTATTGTTTTTATACATAGTACACATCAGCTTGGCAGACAGTTTCCTAAACATCCACCAAGCCACAAACAGGATCTCTATTCTCACCCTCTTAGATTCAAGCACACCCTCCGGGCACACAACCTTTCTGCAGGCCACCAGGATCTTATACAAACATCAAGATTAGAAGCATGCCTTCTTCCATTAACCTCCTAAGAATGACACAGGGGGAGGAAGGAAGGAAAAACACACACACAACAGAATTCCAACACAGAGAAATTAAAGTCCATAGCTGTGGGTTAATGCGCTGGACTGTAAAGTCAGTTTGAATTGCAAGGTCGGTGGTTCAAGCTCACCAGCTGCTCCTCAGAAACCCTATACAGGGTTGCTGTGGGTCAATGGCGCTTAACAACAACAACAATCCTTCTAAATTTGGCACTGTAGGATAATGCATGGACTGAGGATGGTTTGAACGAAGAGGTCGGCAGTTCAAATTGACCATCAACTCCTCGGAAACCTTATAAAGGGTCGCTGTGAGTCTATGAGTAGGAACCGACTCAAAGGCACTTAAAAACAGCATCCTTTTTAAATGGAGTCCAGGTGTGATGCTGTAGAATAAGCTCTGGACTGTGAGGTTGGTTTGAAGCACAAAGCCAGCAGTTCAAACACACCAGTCACTCCTCAGAAACCCTATACAGCAACCAACTCGATAACGTTTACCAACAACAACAACAACATCCTTCTAAATTAATTTTTATTATACAAAGAATACACATGATTATGGAAAGTTTAGGAAATATAAGTGAAGGGGAGAAAGAAGTTGTTACCAGGTCTAGAAACTAGTTTATCTTGCTACCCAATTTATTTCAAAAGAAGAGCTGACGAGGTGGTTTCCCAATCTCAAAGTTCACTAATAAAAAGGAAAGACAATTAATGAGTTAAAAAGTATCTTCCCATGAGCTTGATATAACAGCAGTGCCTGACAAGATACGTTCCATGCCAGTTTTCCTGGAGGCCTTGGGCTCCTGGTATGGTGCTGTAGGATAAGCACAGGACTGCTAACCACAGAGTTGGCAGTACAAACCCACCTGCCACTCTTCAGAAACCCTATGCAAGGTCACTATGAGTCTGAACCAACTCAATGGCACTTGACAACAACAAAATGACATATCCAGATACAACAAGGCAGATGGCTCAGTGATCAAATTCTCTCCTTCCATGAGGGAGACCCAGGTTCCATGTTTGATCATTGCATCCCATTGGCAGCTACCGCTTGTTTGTCAGTGGACACTTGCAGGTTGCTGAGATGCAGATCAAGGAGCTCTGGTAGTAAACATAGTGGTTATAAGATCAGCAGTTCAGAACTACCAGCCATGCTGCGGGAGAACAATGAGGCTTTCTGTACCCGTAAAGATCACAGCCTTGGAAACCCTATGCAGGGTTGCTATGAGTCTAAACCTGCTCCACAGCACACCACCCCCAATATGCAGATCAGTCTTCAGCCTAGCTTCCAGTCTAGGAAGAAAGACTTGGCAATCTCTTCTTTCCAAAAATCAGCCAGGGAAAAGCCAATGGATCACAACAGTCTTCCCACAAGTAGTGCTGGGCAGGACTGCATGGAATCCTTATGAATTGTGTGCCAGCTAAATGGCATTAGCAACAACAATATTCAAAGACATAAAACAGGAGGTTTTCTTAGAGAACCCAACATCATATTCCTGTTGCCAGAAGCTCAGAGCAAGGAGGGTAGGAAAAGCAGAGAGAGTCCCTTTGAAAGCAAGAGTATTTGGTATGTAGGTTTCTGGGTTGGGGATGAAAACACCAAAATCCTTGTTCTTCTCCAGTAACTCCTACCCTGTAAGCCACAGATCCCTATAGGATAGTTTCAAGGATGTTGTAAATCCATGCTCATACTAGATAGTTGCTTGCAATAAGATAATTAAAATATAACAACTACCACATGTTGTTGTCTGCCGTGGAGTCAGTTTTGACTCACAGTGACCCTGTACAGGGTTTCTGAGGCTCTAAATCTCTATGGGAACAGAAAACCTCATCTTTCTCTCGCAGAACAGCTGGTAGCTTCGAACTGCTGACCTTGCGGTTCGCAGCCCTATTCATAACCATTATGCTACCAGAGCTCACATTAAATTCTGTGATATTAACAAGGGGCCTTTACCCTCATAACGTTGGAGGGCCATTACTCTAGCCCATGTTTGACACATAAGACTTAAGTATTGAAGTTCTCTCTCATCTGGTCCTGGACCACTTCAACCACAGAGTATGGTCGTAAGTCCTCACTACCTATGTGGCTTGAGATATCTCATTTCTCAGATCAGTGCCTCAGTTTCTCCTTAACACTGTCATTAATCATGTTGTTGTTATTGCTAAATGCCTTCATAGCAACCCTGAAAATCTTTACCTTAGCAGAAAGCTACCTCTTTCTCCTGCAGAGAGCCTGGTGAATTTGAACTGCTGACCTTGTGGTTCGCTGACCAAGTCTTTTCCTACAGGGTCACCAGCACTCAGTTATCAGTCAATAAATGACACAAGTGGAATGTGGAGCCCTCAAAGGTAACTGTAGACATTGGGAGATAATGTGTTTGGATTCCCTAGAGACTTGCATTTCAAAAAGACAGAATTACCCTCGTGAGGTCAGATTTTCTCTATAAAAAAGTGACAAGAGAGAACAAACAAGATGGCGGATCGAATGGAAGTGTAGTAAAGAGCTCCGCCAACAACAACACAGAATACCTGACAAAGCAGACTCAGGGGATGGTCCCAGAACTCTGAACCACATATAAAGGAATATTTAGAAGATTGGAAGGCTTACAGTTTCGGGGAATTTGTGTCAGAAGCAAGAAATCCATTGATTTCTAGTTCGGGACTCTCAGCTGCTCCAGGAGCCACCATCTTGGGTGAGACCAAGCAGGAGAAGGATCTGAGCGGCCACAGACACCTGGCAGAACCACAGAGATAAAGGTGTGGACATTCTTTTCTTTTGGTAGCTGTTCATTGGTCCCTTGTTGTCTGCGTACCTCCATTCTGGTGACTATAGGGGTGCCTGAGCTAGTGGGCACCCCAGTCCCATCCTCGGAGGGTTCTACTACGCATGTGCATAGATCTCTTCAAAATTTAAAGAGACAGTTTCCAATTAATACCAAACGGCCAGAGCCGGCCCTGAACTGTTTCCAATTAGAAAAAAGAACTGAATGGGGATTGTGGAGTGGGACAAGCACACAGAAGAGGAAATAGGCAGAAAGTTAAATCCTAAATTACGTCAAAACAACCAACAGTGGTATCTTGAAATTTCTCAAGAAGAAGAGTGAAAAGGGAAGCCCATTTCCTGATCACATCTACCTGAAGGCAATCAGAAAGCATAAAAAAATACCAAAATACATACCCACCTAAGTATTAAGTCCACAGATAACCCCTGAAGATGCCCCAAAAACAGAAGCTGATGACCATATCTGCACATGTCTAGAAACGAGATAAAGTGACTGAGGCAAATGAGCTGGAAGGAGGCCTACACTCCATACTGGAAGATGGGCAGGCTTTGGAAATGCCAGAGAAGGAAATCAGAAAAATAATTATAAAATGTATCAAAACACTATACAATGGAGTTCAGAAAAATAAGGAAGAAGTCAGGGAAGTGCTACAGGAACAATCAAATAAGATAGATACAGCACTGGAAACAATTCAAAACCTACAAAAAGAGGTCCAAACAATTAATAATAGAATATCAGAAATGGACAATACACTGAAAGGGCAAAGGAATAGAAGTGAAGAGATATAAGCCAGAACTAGTGAGCTAGATGATAAATCTCTCAACACTACTAAGATAGAAGAACAAATACAAAAAAGGATTTAAAAAATGCTAAGAAGGTCTAAGATTCATGCTGGATAACATGAAGAGGAATAACATAAGAATTATTGGCATTCCAGAACAGGAACAATCACACAAGCCCACAGAG
>NW_006408578.1:1431831-1440426 GCF_000296735.1 Chrysochloris asiatica | reverse complement strand
AGTGGGCTATTGTTTGTGTGTGTTTTTTTTAAAAAGCTAAAGTGAATAGAGAGAAATACTGTTAACTGATGGTACATGGAGGGGATTATAATCAATGTAATGAAACAAGGTGCATGAATTGTTGAATGTGAAATTGATGATGTGCCCTGTAAACTTTCACTCAATCCACAATAAAAACCTTAAATTAAAAAGTGACAAGTCAAGCAACCAACTGGGAGAATTGTCTTCAGCAACCATATACCTGGCAAGGATCTAATAGCCAAAAATACTTTGACATACTTTGACAACTTAACAACAAATAGGACAAGTAACTCGGTTGTAAAATGGACAAAGGACTTGAAAAGACATTTCACCAAAGAGGATTGAGTGTGCAGTCCTCAAGGACAGCTGGCAGGCACCAGAAAGTAGGAGAGAAGTCAACATGGTCAAGACGTTTAGCCTCCAAAACTGTGAGAAAATAACCTCCCATTCTTTAAAGCCACCTGCACTATTGGTGTTGAAGCAGCCCTAGGAAATTAGTGTCATGCTTTCTGTCTAGCTGGGTGCTAAGGGATCCTGCATGCTGAGAGACCCTAACCTGGGAGACTCTCTAGGGAGGAGGCACAGGCCCCAATATTGTGAGTCAATGAACGAAAACACCAGTCAGGGAAGCTCCTGATGCTGAAAGATATATTCTGTATGCCCTTGACAAATTATTAAATAATTCTTGGTTTGAATGAAATGTTTTCCTTCTTGGTGTTTCCAACCTTCCATCAAAAACAGAGGAAGCAGGGCTAAGTCAGTATTCAGTTTCTGTGAAGAGTAATCACAAAGTATTTTGGAGTCTTTGGGTCTCTTCAAAGATTTCTGAGTCTCTCTTTGGGAAATAAAAACAGATAGGTACATGGCCAAGCCTTAAACTGTTGTTTACCAAGTGATTCACCACTTTTGCTTCTAGAATGTATCCTAAGGAAATTATTGTGGATGAACCCAAAGGTTTCACTTCAAGAATGTCCATCTATGTATTGTTTATAGTAATAAAAATTGAAACCTCATAAATGCCCAGCATAATACCTGGTGGTACATTCATAAAGTGCTATATTATAATGTCATTTTAAGGGGTGTTGAAGAAGAAAATTTAGGAACAAGGAAATGGTGGTGAGAAACAGTTAAGAAGAAACTAATTAAAAAATTATATGTATATATGTTGTTGTTTTTAGGTACCATCAAGTCAGTACCAACCCATAGCAACTTTATGCACAGCAGAATGAAACACTGGTCGATCCTGAACCAATCTTACTACTGTTACCACTCTTGAGTCCATCCATGCTGCCACTTGGCCAATCCATCTTGTTGAGGGTCTTCCTCTTTTTCTCTGATTCTCCATCTTACCAAACCTGATATCCTTCTCCAGTGACTGGTCCCTTCTGACAATATGCCCAAAGTATGAGAGACGAAGTTTGGCCATCTTGGCCTCCAAGGAGCACTCTGGCTGCACAGAATCTATTAGTTTTTTGGCAGCCCATGGCACTTTCAATATTCTCCTCCAACACATAGAGAGAGAGAGAGAGAGAGAGAGAGAAAGAGAGTGTCCTGGTGTGGCTCTATGAGTTAATGCGCCAAACTGCAAAGCTGTTTGAACTGCAAGGTTGGCAGTGCAAACTCATCTCAGCTGCTTCTTGGAAACCCTATACATGGGTCAGAATGTGACTCAATGGCACTTAACAATAATATATATATATATATGAATGATTGTATAGAATGGGTTAAGCATTGGCCTATTAACCACAAGGTCAACAGTTCAAGCCCATCAGCTGTTCCAAGAGAGAAAGACGAGGCTATCTGCTCCCATAAAGGTTTACATCCTCCAAAACCCTATAAAGTGGTTCTACCCTGTTCAGAAGGGTTGCTATGAGTCAGAACCAACTCGATAAGAATGGGTTTTTGATTTATGACAGGCTCTATGTTTAATAGTTTATGTAACTTGAAATAGGAAATATCTCTATTTTGCAGATGAAGAAATTAAAGTTCAGAGAGGCTAACTGGGATTAAAACACAAGTAATTCTGGATCTCTTGCGAAAGGAGTCCTGAGCAAACAGATTTTAAGTCATGTTTTAGCGAGCAGAAGACTGAGTACAAATGCAACTGATTAGGAACTCCCTATATGGAGTCAAACTGATAACAGCAACTCAAAAAGAGTTTCATGAGAACCTTAGGGGACAGTGAATGCATGCTAAAGGGGGAGGGACGAGTCAAAAAAGGGGGAGGGACGAGTCAAAAAAGAAGGAGGAGAGAGGTGGCACAACTCAAAGAACACCATCAGTCAGTGTCAATAAGCCGTGCATGGAGAGGAAAAACGTGCCTAAGTGAGAATGAGCCCAGTCAGGGTCCAAGACAAAATTAGGGCTCTATGCTCTTAGGAAGGTGGCATACTTGTTAAGCACTTGGCTGTTAACCGAAAGGTCAGTGGCTCAAACCCATGGGAGAAATGACCTGGGATCTGCTTCTATGAAGATTACAGCAATTCTAGTCTGTCATATAGTCTTGCTATGAGTTGGAATCAACTTGGTGGCATATAACAACAGCAACACACAGTTAGGAAAGGGAGTTTCTGTGTGGCAAAAATAGGTTAGTACTTAACAACTAATCAAAAGATTGATAGTTTGGGCCCACCAGAAGTACCTCAGAAAGTAGGCCCAGCAATCTGCTTCTGAAAGGTCACAGCCTTAAAAACCCTAGGGAACGATTTGTCCAAAAGCAGAGAGTAGTTAATCTTACAGTCCAAGAATAGAGGACCCTAAGACCATCAAGGGGAAAAAACATGAGTGGAATGTGATACCCTATCCAGAGAAGCAGTGACACCAGAGATGGAGGCAGAGATGAGGATATGGGGAGGGAGCAGCTGAGGACTCTAGACTCATGGAAAGAGAAGGGCTGGGTGTTGGCGGCCAGGAAGTAGGCTTGCAGAATGTGCCTTTTAGTTGTTTAAATGATTATATATTCCTGAGTGTTTTTGTGTACATCCAAACAAACAAACAAACACAGAGGGAATAGAAGCAAATACTGTTGAATGATGATGCACAGAGGAGATTGTAATCATTTCAATGAAACAATGAGTGTACACCGATGTTCTTTCATGTAAACTATCACTCAATTCACAGTAAAAACTTTTAAAAACCCTAGGGAGAAGTTCCACTCTGCACACATGGGGTCACTATGAGTCCAAATCGACTCGACAGCAAATAACAACAGCTCTTAGGAAAAGAAGCAGCAAGAAAAAGAGGAGGAGATTCCATTGGATCTGTTCTTTACATTTGTTATAATGCAAAGAGGATGTTCTAATCACAGCCCAGCATTTCCCCTGTGTCAAGTTCAGGTCTTCGGAAACAGCTATAGTCACTACTACTGACCTGATACATCCTTGAAAGGACCTATACCGTATGGAGCACAGTTCTACTCTGACACACATAGGGATGGTATGGGTCAGAATTGACTTGACAGCAATTGATTTCGGACTCTCATTAAGAAAGACCTTGAAGGATTTGCAGATGAAGACTGGTGGAACAAAGTAGAAACTGAGGGAACCTCTTACAAATGGCCAAGTCAAACAGCTGGAGACTTTAGATCCAGAGAGGGAGAACGACTGTGTGCTGAAGACCTGGGGGGTACGGGGAAGGATTGCATGGAGGGGATTGTAACCATGGCAATGAGACGATGAACGATAGAATGAATGTAAAACTAATGTTCTCCCATGTAAACTATCACATAATTCACAATAAAACATTTAAGAAAGAAAAAAACAAAAACAAACAAACAAATGGCCAATTCAGACTCTAATTTTTGATCCAAGCAAATTAAACTGATCATTATAGAGTGGGCTAAGTGTGATGGTCTGTAAGAAAGACATTGTATTTAGCCAGGATGGCTAATGGTTTCGTTCAAAATCAAAATTCTAGTGGAAAAGAATTTATGAGGTAAAACAAAACAGAAATCAAGTCATTATGACTCTCTCTCTCACACACACACACACAAACACACACAGAGCTTTCAAGCATCCTTGAAGTTGATAAAATTGTGACCCTAATACATTAAGAAAAATGCCCTAGACCAGCCAAGAGTGAAAATAAACATGACGAAGCAATAAATTACTCTCCTTCTACCTCCCACATGCTTGGGGTTTGCATGGGAAAAATACAGTCCACATGGAGGCTTTGGAGCAATCGAGACCCAATCTCTGCCTCCTCCACACATGCCCTCCCCCAGGTGACTCCAGGCTTATGCGTCCAGGGGGCACTGGATAAACATTAGCTGATGCAGATGGAATGAGCAGATGTCTGGAGTCACGAGCCCAGGCTGGGAGGAATAGACAGTGAGAATGAGTAGGAGATATAGAGGGAGCAGGCACCCCCAATTTCTAGCCCACTCCCTGGATCCCTAAGTGCCGATGGTGGGAAGAAGTGTTCACGCCAACACTTGGTGGCCCCTCATCGTATCTTTCTCTATACCATGACGCCAGGCCTAGACCAAAAACACAGTCAACACAGATCAGAGTTCACTTAATATTATCATACATCCATGTGACAGATGAACAAACTGAGGTCTAGAAGCTTGACATGACTTCACCAAACTCATATGGCCAACTTAAAGTAAAACCAAAAGCAGATCCCATGTTTCTTAATGTTTAGACCAATTTGCCTACTGTGCACTCCATCACTCTTGCAGTATATCCAAAGATCACTGTTATGGATTGACTTGTATCCCCACAAAATATATATTGGAATCCTTACCCATAAGCCTTCAGACAAGCCTGTTTTAAATAGGGTTTTCTTTGGTATGTTAATAAGCCATCCCAAAGTAGGTGATGGTGGTAGTTGTGTGCTGTGGAATGGGTTCCAACTCATAGTAACCCTGTATAGAGTTTCTGAGACTGTAAATCTTTAGGAGAGGAGACAGCCTTATCTTCTTCCTGAAGGATGGCTGGTAGATTCAAACTGCTGAGCTTTCAGTTAGCAGTTCAACATGTAACCCACTACATTGCCAGTGCTCCTTATCCAAATGTATAGTGTGTCCCAATCACATCTGAGTTACAGAAAGAGCAAATTGAACACAAATGCATACTAGGCACTTACTGGCAAAGGCAGAGAATGGACACGAAATCTAGGATCACCTGGAGTGACGTACAAGAAAGTAGGTAACATGGCTGAAATCCTGCTTCAAACTTTTAGCCTCCAGAATTATAAGACAATGCATTTCTGTTCCCCAAAGTCAACCTCTTATGGTGTTTGTGTTACGCCGCACTAATTAACTAAGACAATAACTCATTCAATTTTTCACTACATTTGTACTATATGACATGCATTGGAGTGCACATTCAAAATAGTAAGATTCTTATATGCCAATATTAAAAGATCTCTCTACAGATGCAGAAGAAAAAAATTACTCTGAACAGTGCTTGCCCTTCAACATCAAACAATTGTTAATTACCTACTATATGCCCTGTTTAATACTGGGTGCTAGAAGAGAAATAAGGAGCTCTGGTAGCGTAGTGGGTATGAATCGGGATGTGAACCACAAGGTCAGCAGTTTGAAACTGCCAGCTATTCCACAGGAGAAAGATGAGGCTTTCTGCTCCTGTAAAGATTTACAGCCTCCATCCTGTACAGGGTCACTATGAGTCAGAACTAACTCCACAGCACATACCACCACAGAAGAGAAATAAATGGATAAGCCACCCTCCCTCCTTCCCTGGGTTTTCTCTACTGAAGCAAATGGATAAACAGAGAGGAGGTTCAGACCATGAATGAACATTGAATAAACACAGATAACAAATAGACAAGATTAAATATTTAGATTATGTATTGGCCAGGGGTTAAGTGGATTAATGGAGTGATGAGTTGGGCAGAGTTATGGGATTTCCATGTTTAGACAGAGTGGATTAGGTTGTCTGGCTTATGGAAATGCAAACTGAAACTGCTATCATCAGCATTAACACGCTGGAGTCACCTCTAGAGGTACCTTACTGTCAAAGGGCTAAGGGGAAGGAGAGATACCCTCCTACCCATCTTTACAGCATCCTGATGAGTCAGAGAGCAAGCATTATAATTCCCAAGCTTCCAGAGAGGCAATGGATCTAGGGGAGGGCGTGAGAAAGTCAAAAGCCATGAAAACTCAGTTCCTCTTCATCTCCAGTCCCCATGCCTCCAGGAGCACTTGGGCAATGCAAACAGGCACCTACATGATCATCCATTGTTCTGTGGCCCTTTTGATCTTGTACCTCAAAGGAGGAAAAATTGTGAGTTACCTTGTAATTATTTCCGGAGACCTTGGAATATGTGTCTCAGATTGTCTATAGAGCAGAAGTTTCTTAAGGGCAGGGACCTAGCTTGCCTGCCCCGGGTCTCTTGTAGCAGAGCCACACAACATTAGACAGGCAGCAGATGTCCTCTGTGTTCTTGATGATGACGGATCTAGAGAAGAAATCCAAGAAGACAAAGATGATTGTGCCCTGGACCGGGTGCAATTTTCACTGTTCATTCATTTCCCTATGAAGCTTGCACAAAAAACAAGTCTCTGCCAGGTCGGTGATTCATTTAGATGCCCCTGAAACCAGTTGCTTGACTACTGTCAACAGGAACAAAGAGGAGTTGTTCATGAAGAACTGTGAGAAGCTCCAGAAGAAATTGCTACTTTGTTTTTTCCAGATAGAAGAATCCCATGATCGTGGTGTCATTGTCCATTGTCAGATGCTGCTTATCTAAAAATAACTGATGCCACAGACACTTGGTTCAAGCTCCAAACTTGTGCTTGCTCCCATTCCTAATTCTTCCTTAAAATGCTAATCCCCACTTGCTACTTAGATTGAAAAATCCAATCTCGACAGTGAATTGAACTCCAATATATGGCAGTCCCATGTGTGTGAGGTTAAAACCATATTCCGTACGGTTTTCAGTATAAGCAGTCCCTGGTTTATGAGCAAGATATTCCACTGTCTTTAAGTCAGATTTGAAGGTAAATCAGAACAGATGCATACAGTTCTAATTTAGTCTTATTTTAGAACAAAAAGAGCCTCTAAGCCCTTTCAATAATTAAAAAGCTGCACATATGTATAGCAAGTTTGAAGGTGATTATGATATAGAATTTGTTGATTTTAAAGTGAGAACAAATTTACATGGCATTAAAGGTAAAGCTCTGCTCACATAGAGGTTACGAGACGAGTTGCCAACCTCAAGGTCAGCAGTTCGAAACTACCAGCGGGTTCCGCAGGAGAAAGATGAGGCGTTCTGCTCCCATCAAGATTTATAGCCTCGGGCGGAGGCAGGGCACGATGGCGGCTAGGGTGGAGGTGCAGTGAAGTTCGTTGTCAGCAATATCACAGAATACCAGGCAAAGCAGATCCAGGGCAGAGCTCCAAAACTCGGAACCACAGAGCTAGGAATATTTTAAAGTTTGAAGGCTTATAGCTAGTGGAACTTGAAGCTAAAGTAAGAAATCACGTACTTTGGAATCTACTGGGCTTGGAGGCCCAGAGCCGACATCTTGGGCGAGACCAAGAGGGGAAGCAGAAACACCACAGAAAAACGCCACGGGAACCTTGGAACAAAGGTAGACAAAACACTTTGTAGGTTTTGCTTTGTTCTGATTTTCTTTTTTTTGGTATCTGGTCATTGACACCCCCACTGTTTGTCCACCTCCATCCTAGTGACTAGAGGGGGAGCCTGAGCAAGTGGACACCCCCTGCCCTCACCACTGGTGGATTCTCCTGCCACACATGCGCACACATACTCAGCCTAAGAGCAGGCCCTGAACATTTCTTTTTAAATACAGGAAACGGCAGGACAGGGCTGTATAGAGGGAAACAGAGTTTAAAAACAAAACAGGCCTAAGATTAAATTAAATCCTGAGGTATAGCATAACAACCAACAGTGGCATCTTGAAATTTCTTAGGTAGCTTTGAAAGCAAGAATCTGAAGAGAGGACCTTAAACTCATACTCATATTAGGCTACAGATTTTTTTCTTCTTCTCTCCCTCCACTGCCTTTTCTGTGATTATGGACTGCAGTATTGAGTCTAGTTTATGTTGGTTTTTTCTTGTTGTTTTTTTTTTTCTACTCCCACTGGTGCTGTTTTGCTATTATGTGCTCCCCCTTCTACTTTTGGAGAACTCTTTCTCTCCATATATTACACAAGAAGAGTCAGCAACTGCTGCTATATAGCCAAGCTACAGTCACACTCTATAAAACACCAAAACCCAGGCAAGAATCATTACCAACTGCCATATACCAGGGAGGCCGACAACACTTGTGAAAGTTACTCTGAGTTAAGATATAAGAAAAGTGGAAAGGGAAGCCCACATCCTGACCACATCTTCCTGGAAACAATCAGAGAGCATAAAAAATAGCAAAACACATACTCAATTAAGTATTAAGGCCACAGACCTATACAGAGAAAACTACAAAACACTACTGCAAGAAACCAAAAAAGACTTACAAAAATGGAAGAAAATACCATGCTCCTGGATAGGAAGACTCAACATTGTAAAAATGTCAATACTGCCCAAAGCAATTTACACATATAATGCAATACCAATCCAGATCCCAACGACATTCTTCAAAGAG
>NW_006408578.1:1426035-1427436 GCF_000296735.1 Chrysochloris asiatica | reverse complement strand
TACAATGAAAGATACATAGATCAATGGAACAGAATTAAAAATCCAGAAATTAACCCATCTACATACAGCCCAAGGAACTGTGGTAGCATAGTTGTTACGAATCAGGCTGCGAACCACAAGGTCAGCAGTTTGAAACTACCAGCTGTTCCGCTGGAGAAAGATGAGGGTTTCTGTTCCCGTAAAGACTTACAGCCTCGGTAACCCTGTACAGGGTCAATATAAGTTGGAACCGACTCCAAGGCACATAACAACAACAACAACAAAAACATACAGCCAACTGATTTTTTGACAAAACACCTAAATATATCTCATGGGGAGGTGATAGACTCTTCAACAGATGGTAATGGCAGAACTGGAAAACAATATGCAAAAGATTGAAATAAGACCTTCACCTCACCTTATACAAAAACCAACTCAACATGGATTAAGGACCTAAATGTGAATCCTAGAATTAGGAAGGCCATCAATGAAAAAATAGGGACAAATGTGAGGGCACTAATTCAGGGAATACACAGAGTACCAAACATTTTGAAAACTACACAAACGAAAGTAGACAACATAGATGAGTGGGACATTCTAAAAATTAAAAACTAATGGGCATCAAAAGACCAGAAGAGTAAAAGGGGAACCCACAGATTGGGAAAAAATCTTTTGCAAGGACACATCAGACAAGGGACTTATTTCTAAAAAAATATACGAAACTACAACACTTCACAAGAAAAAGACAAATAACCCAATTAAAAAATGGGCACAGGACATGAACAGACACTTGACCATGGAAGAGATCCGGGCAGCCAACAAACACATGAAGAAATGTTCATGATCACTAGCCATTAGAGAGATGCAAATCAAAACAACAATGAGATATCATCTCACACCAGCAACAACAGCAAAGATCAAAACAGTAGAGGACAATAAATGCTTGCAGGGATGTGGAGAGACTGGGACACTCCTGCATTGCTGGTGGGACTGCAAAATGGTCCAACCTCTCTGGAAAGCAATATGGCATTTCTCAGAAGGTTGGAAATAGAAATAACTTATGATGCAGCAATTCTCCTACTTGGTATTTACCGACAAGAAATACAAGCCAGGTAAGATATATCCTTTGGTTGGGTAATGATGCATGGATGGGATGGTAACTATGGCAAGGAAACGATATATGATAGAATGAATGTAAAACTAATGTTCTTCCATGTAAACTTCACATAATTCACAATAAAACATTAAAAAAAAAAAAAAAAGAATAAGCAAGCTGTTCACCAGGAAGCCATCAAGGCAAGCAATCAAGTTCCTTCAAGACAAACACCCCTGTAAGACTGAAACTCAAGAGGAACATATGAATAACATGTAAGCTTGCTGGTGATCACATTGGGCTACTGGTAAGTGGAAGAGGGGGAAAAG
>NW_006408578.1:1419721-1424405 GCF_000296735.1 Chrysochloris asiatica | reverse complement strand
CTGATTGTGAGGGTTGGGAATGTAAAGGTAGACATTTTGTAACAAGGAGGGGAGTGATTAACTTTGCAGTCTAGGAGAGGAGGTCCCTGGGACCATCAAGGAAGAAGAGCGGAGAGCAGGACCTTACCCAGAGAAGCAGTGATGCCTGAAATGGAGGCAGAGACAATGATGTGGAGAGATGGAGCAGCTGGGGACTTCAGACAAAGAAAAGGAGACGGGCTGTATGCTGATGACTGGGGGGGGCAGGCTTGTAGGGTATATACCCTTTGGTTGGCTGATGATGCATGGAGAGGATTGTAACCATGTCAATGAAATGATATACGATAGAATGAACATAAATCTAATGTTCTCCCATGTAAACTATCACATAATTCACAATAAAACTTTAAAAATTTTTTTTTTTTTTTTTTTTTAAGATTTACAGCCTCGGAAACACTGTGCAGGGTCGCTATGAGTTGGAACCGACTCCACGGTACATAACCAAAGGCAAGTGGAGTCCAGGTGTGGCCCTGTAGGATAAGCACTGGACCACAGGTTGATTTGAAACACAAGGCAGGCAGTTCAAACTCACCAGCCACACCTTGGAAACCCTATACTGGATCTCTATGAGTCAAAATTGACTCAATGGCACTTAAGAGCAGCAAAGGGCCAGTAGGAGTTATCCATAAACCTGATGTTTGTAACTCAGGGACTGGCTGATTTTTTGGAAGCAGGTCACCAGAACTTTCTTCTGATGCACCTCTAGATAAACTCAAACCTCCAGCCTATTGTTAGCAACCAAGTGCATAGACCATGAGCCCCACTCAGGGACTACACCCAGATTGTGTTGTTAAGTGCTGTCAAGTTGGCATAGCAACCCTGTATAGGGTTTCTGAGGAGCAGCTGGTGGGTTTGAACTGTCAACCATGCAGTTAACAGTCCAGTGCTACAGTGCCATACCAAGAAAGAAACAAATAAAAGGGAAAGTAGGATCTCTCTTGAAAATTTATGAATATATTACTTCTCTATAGCATTGTATCTCTTAAGCCACATCTGGACAGTCTTCAAGAGCAATATTATAAGCCAGTGCTAATTTGTAAAGCATGTCTGTTGCTGTTGTTGTTAGGTGTTATCTAGTCAATTTTCAACTCACAGTGACACCTTGTGACAGAGTAGAACTCCCCATAGGGCTTCCCAGGGTGTAATCTTTAATGGAGTGGGTTATCAGGTCTTTCTCCCACAGAGTGGTTGTGTGGGTTCCAACTGCCAGATGTTCAGTTTAACAGCTGAGCACTAAACTGTTGTGTTACCCCAAATCAAATTCACTGACTCCAAGTGGATTCCAACACATAGAATCATCGTACCATATTAAACACATAGTACCATACAAAACAGAGTAAAACTGTCCCATATGGTTTCCAAGAATGTAATCTTCATGGTAACCACTCATCTGTCAGTTTGTCATACTGTGGTGGTTTATGAGTTGTTGTGATGCTGGAAGCTATGCCAGTGATATTTTAAATACCAGCTGGGTCACCCAGGGAGGACAGGTTTCAGCTGAGTTCCCAGACTAAGAACAACTAGGAAAAAAGAGAGGCAGACTCCTTCTGAATGTATAGCCATTGAAAACCTTATAAATAGCAGTAGAACATTGTCAGATAGCACCAGAATAGTAAATACTGAAACATGATGAAAAGCACCAGAATATTGTCAGATATAGTGCCAGAAGATGAGCCCTTCAGGTTGGACACTTAAAATACGACTGAGGAAGGACTGCCTCCTCAAAGTAGAGTTGGCCATGAATGGAGTAAAGCTTTCAGGATCTCCATTTGCTGATGGGGCTTAAGTCAAAATGAGGAGAAACAGCTAGAAGCATCCTTAACCAGTGGAGGAAGAAATGTATAAAAATGAATCTAGGAAAATTGTAAGTTGTCCAAAAATGAAATGGAATGCATGAAGATTGATATCCTAGTGAGCTGAAATGGACTGGTATTGGCCATTTTGAATTCGACAATCATATGGTTTACTATGCTGTGAATGACAAATTGAAGAGGAATGGTGTCGCATTCATCATCAAAAGAACATTTCAAGATCTGTGTTGAAGTACAGTGCTGTCTATAATAGGATAATATCCACATCTTCCAAGGAAGACCAGTTAAGACCACTATTATTCAAATTTACACACCAAACACTAAAGCCAGAGATGATGAAATTGAAGAATTCTACCAACTTCTTCAGTCTGAAATTGATCAAACATGCGATCAAAATGTATTGATCATTACTGGTGATTGGAATGCACAGGTTGGAAACAAAGAGGAATGATCAGGAGTTGGAAATTTGGGCCTTGGTGAAAGAAATGATACTGGAGATCACATGACGGAATTTTGCAAGACCAATGGCATATTCACTGTACATATCTTTTTTAAACAACTTAAAATATGAGTAAACACATGAACCTCATTAGATGGAACACACAGGAATCAGATTGGCTACATCTGTGGAGAGATGGTTGAAAAATTCCAGATCATCAGTCAAAACAAGTCCAGGGGCAGACCATTAGTTGCTCATATGCAAGTTCAGGCTGAAGCTGAAAAAAATTAAAACTCCACAAGAACTAAAATATGGCCTTAGATGTGTGCCACATGAATTTAGAAATCATCTCAAGAACAGATTTAATGCATTAGACACTAATGACCAAAGATCAGAATTGCTTTGGAATAACATTAAGAATATCATACAGGAAGAAAGAATAAAGTCATTAAGAAGACAGGAAAGAAAGTCCAAAACGGATGCCAGGAGAGACTCTGAAACTTGCTCTCCAATGTAGAGATGCTAAAGCAAATGGAAGATTTAAGGAAGTAAAAGAGCTAAACAGAAAATTTCCAAGGGCAGCTCAAGTATTATAATGAAATGTGCAAAGATCTTGAGTTAGAAAACCAAAAGGGAAGAATATGCTTAGCATTTCTCAAGCTGAAAAAAAAAAAAAACTGAAGAAAAAATTCAAGCCTTGACTTGAGATATTGAAGCAAACATGTGCAAAATATTGAATGATGCAGAAAGCATCATAAGATGATGGAAAGAAAGAAAAAAAGAAGACGATGGAAAGAATACACAGTCACTGTACCAAAAAGAAATGGTCGATGTTCAACCATTTCTAGAGATAGCATATGATCAACAGCCAATGACACTGAAGGAAGAAGTCTAAGTTGCAATGAAGGCACGACAAAGAGCAAAGCTCTGGGAATTGATGGAATACAAATTGAAATATTTAATGAATTGATGCAGCACTGGAGGTACTCACTCATCAATGCCAAGAAATTTGGAAGACAGATATCTGGCCAACTGATTAGAAGAGATCCACATTTGTGCCCATTCCAAAGACAGGTGAACCAACAGAATGCAGAAATAATCAAACAATATCCTTAGGATCACATGCAAGTAAAATTTTCTGAAGATCATGTTAAAATGGCAACAATACATTGGCAGGGAACTGCCAGAGATTCAAGCCAGATTTAGACAAGGAATGAGGGATATCATTACTAATTTCAAATGGCTGAAGCAAAGAATACCAGAAAGATGTTTACCTGTGCTGATTGACTACACAAAGGCTTTCCATTGTGGGGATCATGACAAGCTATGGACAACATTGTGAAGGCTGGGTATTCAGAACACTTAATTATGCTTGTACATAGACCAAGAGGTAGTCGTTTGAACACAGAGACACTGAATGGTTAAAAATCAGGAAAAGCGTATGCCAGAGTAATTCAATCTGTACACTAAACAAATAATCTGAAAAACTGGATTATATGAAGAAGAACATGGCATCAGGATTGGAGGAAGACTCATTAACAACCTGTGATATGCAGATGATAAAACCTTGCTTGCTGAAAACTAAGTAGACTTAAAATACTTACAGATGAAGATCAAAGAATACAGCCTTTAGTACGCATTGTACGCCAATATAATAAAATCAAAAATCCCCACAACCAGACCGATAAATAGCATCATGATAAATGGAGAAAATATTGAAATTGTCAAAGACTTCATTTATCTTGGATCCACAATTAATACTCATGAAAGCAGCAGTCAGGCGCATTGCTTTAGGCAAATCTGCTGCATAAGACCATTAAAGTGTTCAAGAACAAAGACGTCATTCTGACGACTAAAGTGCACCTGACCCAAGCCATGGTATTTTCAGCAGTCTCATATGCATGTGAAAATTGGACAGTGAATAAGGAAAACCATAGAATTGATACATTTGAGTTATGGTGTTGAAGGAGAATATTAAAAGTACCATGGACTGCAAGAAGGACAACCAAATCTGTGTTGGAAGAAGTTCTGCTCCTTATAAACCAGGATGGTGAGATTTCATGTCTCATACTTCAGACATCTGGACAAGGACATCATGCATGCTAAATGGAGATTCAGCCCCAAAGAAGAAGATCCCAATGAGATGGGTTGACACAGTGACATCAGCAATGTGCTGAAGTACAGGACCTGGCAGTGGTTCATTCTGTTGTGCATAGGGTTGTTATGAGTTCAAATCAACTCAACAGCACTTATCAACAACAGCAATTCTGAAGAAAGCAGGCAGCCCCATCTTTCTTCTTCCAAGCATATGGTGGGTTTAAACTGCCCACTTTTCAGATAACAGCCAAGTGTATAGCCACTATGCCACTGTTATTGTTGTTGTTGCTGTGAGTTG
>NW_006408578.1:1417316-1417861 GCF_000296735.1 Chrysochloris asiatica | reverse complement strand
CCTCAAGGTCAGCAGTTTGAAACTACCAGCCATTCCACAGGAGAAAGATGAAGCTTTCTGCTCCCGTAAAGATTTATAGGCTTGGAAATCCCATACAGGGTCACTATGAGTCGGAACCAACTCCACGGAACACAATTTCTACCATCTATGTCCAGAAGTTTTTCAACCGAACCCAGCATCCTTTAAGCAACACCATCCATCTTTCCCTCCCACTTCATTCCTAATTACCACTGATAAACTCTGGAATCTATGCTTTGACCTATTCCAGACATTTCATCTAAGTTGTTGTTATTGTTAAGTGCCGTTGAGTTAGTTCCGACTCACAAAGACCCTGTATAGGGTTTCCAAGGAGCAGCTGGTGAATTTGAACCATGGACCTTGCGGTTCAAACTGACCTTGCAGTCCAGTGCATTATCCCACAGCGCTACACCAGGACTCCTTCATATACGTTGAGCTCTGGTAGCGTAGTGGTTACGAATCGGGCTGCGAACCTTAAGGTCAGCGGTTGGAAACTACCAGCCGCTCCGCGGGAGAAAGATGAGGCT
>NW_006408578.1:1410408-1411177 GCF_000296735.1 Chrysochloris asiatica | reverse complement strand
ATCTCTGCCCCTTCTGCTGATGCCCCCATGTTTGTGATGGGCGTGAATCATGAGAAATATGACAACTCATTCAAGATTGTCAGCAATGCCTCCTGCACCACCAACTGTTTGGCCCCCTGACCAAGGTCATCCATGACAATTTTGGCATCGTGGAGTGACTCATGACCACAGTCCATGCCATCACTGACACCCAGAAGACTGTGGATGGCCCCTTTGGAAAACTGTGGAGCGATGGCCATGGGGTTGCCCAGAACATCATCCCTGCATCTACTGGTGCTGCCAAGGCTGTGGGCAAGGTCATCCCTGAACTGAATGGGAAACTCACTGGTATGGCTTTCCGAGTCCCCACTCCTAACGTGTCTGTTGTGGACCAGACCTGCCACCTGGAGAAAGCTGCCAAATATGATGACATCAAGAAGGTGGTGAAGCAGGCATCAGATGAACCCCTAAATGGCATCCTGGGTTACACTGAAGATCATGTCGTCTCCTGTGACTTTAACAGTGACACCCACTCTTCCACCTTTGATGCTGGGGCTGGCATTGCCCTCAACGACCACTTTGTCAAGCTCATTTCCTGGTATAACAATGAATTCAGCTAAAGCAACAGGGTGGTGGATCTTATGGTCCACATGGCCTCCAAAGAATAAGAGCCCCCTGGACCACCAGCCCCAGCAACGGCACTAAAGGAAGAGAGAGGCCCTCAGCTGCTGGGAGTCTTTACACCAACTCTAATCCCCCTACACACTGAGAAACTCCCATCCTCAGTTTC
>NW_006408578.1:1400748-1410308 GCF_000296735.1 Chrysochloris asiatica | reverse complement strand
TGTCTGGCTTGTTTCATTCCGCGTGATGTTTTCAATGTTTGTTCAAGTCATCGCATATATCAGGACTTCATTTATCTTTATGGCTGAATAGTATTTCATTAGAACTCACCATAAACTTTGCCATGTGAAATAAGGTAAGGAACCTCACCTCCCCTTGCTGGGAACTGTTCCAAGGTTATTATGAGTTCCTGTCAGACAAATTTTGCTAATGGTTGCCAGATGTAGGCAAATAGACTAGTGACCTTCTGCACCTTCTTGTTGGGTGTGGTCTGCTCACCTTTTCCTGTTGGTGTGTCCTTCAACAGAGTCCTACCAGAAAACTCTGGTCCCATCTGTCCTGGCCACTTCTCCTTCAGTTTATCCGTTTAGCTTACCATTTCCCCAGAGAGATGGTTCATCGGTCTTCATCGATCTTTCAACCCTCACTTGTACCTTCTAAACACTAACTTTCCCTTATAGCTCTTGGGTGGCGTAAATGGTTAACATGCTCTGCTACTGATCGGAAAGCTGAAGGTTCAAGTCCACCTAAAGGTGCGTTAGCAAAAAAGCCTGGTGATCGACTTCTGAAACATCAGTTATTGAAAACCCTATGGAGCAGAGTTCTACTCTGACATACATGTGGAAATGTGCATCTGGTTCATCCTCGCCTAGATCTGCAAAATAAATGTGGACTTTACTGCTTACCTGTGCGGTTTGCAAAATAAATGAGAACATAGAGCCCTAATGTTCTAAGGGAGTCAACAGTCCTCCAAGGACTGACAATATATCCTTGTCTGGATGAGCCTACAAAAGAAACCATTCGTTCAAAATGGCTTTGACCTTCTTTTGATAGTATCCACGTACTATTTAAAGGGCAGGTGCTAGAAAGTCCCTCAACAGTTAAACTAGTCCTTGGCTATAAAAACTTGCTCACTGAACCCATTATTGTGTTTTGTTTTGTTTTGTTCTTTGAAAACAGAAAAACATTTTCTGATATTCAGGTTATATGTTTTAAACATTGTTCTGACATCTGTTCTTACAAAGCACAATAGAAGGCATATTTTCCACTGCAAACACAGATAAAATATGGAAACAGGGGCTCAGTACCTCCGAGTTAGGGATATGCTAAGTACCAGGGATTTGCATGACTAAACTCCAACTATGCTGACATATGCAAAATTCAGAAGCAATCAAGTCAGTCCCAGCAGCTTGACAAAGTCTAAATGAGAAGCAGATCTTTCACCTGGGGTCTGAAGACTTGTAGACTGACTTCTCCTATGCTGGCAGTTTTAGAGCAGATGTATCTAAATATCAGGACTCATGGTGTGGCGCTGTAAGATCAGCACTGAACTGGAAACTAAAAGGTCATCAGTTCAAACCCACCAGCTGTTCCTTGGAAACTCTATACAGGGTCACTATGGGTCAGAACTGACTCCATGGCACTTAATAACAACAACAACATTTAATATTGATTCTCCATAGTTACTACAGTCTTAGGTAGTAATTCTAACTATACGAACAAAAGGTCAGCGGGAACAAAAGGCAATCCCACACAATTTGCCTGATACATGACTCAAATTCCCTCTTAAATCTGACCTCAATTTACAAAAATAAATACACCAAACCTGGAACCAAATTAAAATTTATGCAGAAACTTATTTCATGCTAAGTTTTTATAACATCAATTTTGTTTTGCTTTGGTTTTGTTTTCCTATAAGATGTGGTGCCTAGTAACCATAAAGGGATCCTCAAAACCTTAATCAGTTAACACCACAATCAAAATGGATTAGGGTTTCTAATCCAATGATTTCTCCCAAAACGTACCAAAAAAGGGTGCAGAATTTGGATTTCCCAAATCTGTCTTGATTTCGAATTTTCTGTGAAAATTGCTATTTCACAATAAATAATCGAAGTTTGCAGGTAATTCTTAATTGTTTGTTCTGGGGGATGGCAGTAGGGTGGAAGGGTGGCATCCAAATGTCACTGGAGTCCTATGTTAGATACTATGCTTGATGTTGGTTCAGAAAATATAGCTTTTGCCCACATATCAAGAGCTTGTGTTATGTCAAGGTGTTTCAAATTCGTGGTAACTCTGTATGGTGGTGGTGGTGTGCCATGGAGTCGATTCCAACTCATAACAACCCTGTATAGGGTTTCCGAGGCTGTCTTTGTTGTTGGTGTTAGGTGCCATCAAATCCGTAATGACTCATAGTGACCCTATGCACAACAGAACAAAACACTGCCTGATCCTGGGGCCAACCTGGCAACAATTGTTGCCAAACTTGGGCCCATTGATGCTGCCACTTTGCCAATCTATCTCACTGGGGGTCTTCCTCTTTTTCTCTGACCCTCCACCTTAGAGGAGCAGAAAGCCTCATCTTTCTCCCATGGAAACACTGATAGTTTCAAACTGCTGACCTTGGGGTTAGCAGCCAGATTGACAACCATGATGCTACCAGAGCTTCTTGTAACCCTCTGTATCAGAGCAGAAGTGCCTTGTAGAGTTTCCTAGGCTGCAGTGGCTCCATACAATAAGCACCGGACTATAAACCACAAGATCCACAGTTTGAGGCCTCCAGCTGCTCCATAGGAGAAAAATAAGGTTTTCTGCTCCCACAAAGATTTTTTTTGAAAGCCTTGGAAATCCTATACAGGGTCTCTGTGTATTAGAATGGACTCGATGGGACTTAACAACAATCTCTACCAGAGGGTATTACTAGGTATTTTCTCTTGTGGACCAGTCAGTGGGCTTGAACTACCAACCTTTAGGTTGGCAGCCAAGCACTTAACTAATGAGCCATCTCAGCTCCTAACATAAGCTTTACCAAACCAAAAAACCAAAACCACTGCCAATGAATCAATTCCAACTCACAGCAACCCTATAAGGGTTTCCAGAACAGTAAATCTTTATGGAAGCAGACAGTCTCTTTCTGCCAATGAGTGACTGGTGAGTCTGGCAATTAGCAGTCCAACAGCTCACCCCCAGCGCCACCAGGATGTGTGTTTAGGCTTGGAGAAGTGGAGATATTGGTGATTTCATGGCAGGATCCTCACCTTTCATGCAGAAGATATTCCAAGCTAATGCATTTCACATATCACCCATCACCCATGTACCAGTGGAGGCTTGCCTGTTGCTGTGATCCCATACAGCTTTCAGCGGAGCTTCCAAACTAAGGTGACCTGAAAAGAAAGGTCTACTTCCAAAAATCAGCCAATGAAAAGTGTATGGCTCCCAAGGATCCAATCTACCTCTGAACACAGAGATGGTACAGGACCAAGGAGCATTTTGTTCTGTCGGGAGTTGGGGACTGACTCAATGGCAGCTAACAACAAGGAGATGCCTGGAGAAAGAATTTAAATGGCCAAATCACATCTGGATTAGCCCATAGAACACAAAGACAACCAACACCCCAATTTCTGAATCCAAATCTGGACATTTCCCTGCATTAATAGTTCCATACATTGTAGAGGAGCTGCACATAGCTGGCACCGTTTTCCTGCTAGAACTTGGTGTTTTGTGAAAGGAGTCTTTAGCCGACCACATCTGTTACCCATTCCATAGAATCTTGCAAAAAACAAAACGTGTCCTGCTGATTAAGGAACCAGTCAAGGTGACACCTCACCTTGGAGGCGCTTCACCTGGGTGCTACTTCCCTACCTCCTTAGAATCAGTAAGAGTGATACAGGGGGAGATGGTTGGTCATGAGTGTCTGGCAGGTGACTGAGAAGGAAGTAGATGCTGGTTCTTTGAGAGTGAATGAGACCTGCCCACTCAAGGCCAAGTACAACCCCCTAAGATGCAGTAGTACCTAGCTTTTAATGAACCTCAGAAGACTGGACAATGTCTGGCGACAACTATGGAAGTCCTGGTATGGTGCTGTAGGATAATGCCCTAGACTCACGTCTGTTTGAACAGCAAGCTCAGCAGTTCAAACTCACAAGCTGCTCCTCAGAAACCCTATACAGGGTTGCTATGGGTGGGAACTGACTGTATGGCACTTACCAACAATAATAATGCTTACAGGAGCAAATTTCCAGGTCTTTCTCCTGAAGAGCTACTGAGTGGGCTAGAACTGCCAGCCTTTCCATTAGCAGCTAAGTGCTTAACTGTTGTGCCACCAGGGCTCCTTGACTCCAACTCTTTTATAGCTGTGCTCTGAAACTATAACTGGTATGTAAATCATCTGTCCTGCTATTAAAATGCACATTTCTGATTCAGTAGATCTGAAGTGGGACCCACGAGTCAGTTTCTAACAAGCTTCTGAGTACCACGAACCTAGCAAGGAGGAACCAACACTGGTCAAATTACCAACTCTAGGAGGTGGCTCCCAAGAAGTCAAATTCAATCTGATTGACAAATAATCAATAAGTGTCCTACATGTGGGTGTGTTGTTGTTGTTGTTAAGTACAACACATAGCAACCCTGTATAGGGTTTCCCAGGAGTGGCTGGTGAGCTTGAACCGCCAACCTTGTGGTTCAAGCTGACCTCTCAGTCCAGTGAATTAACCTGAAGAGCCATACCAGGATTGGGGAGCGAATTCAAACTTAATCTGGTGATGCATGCTTGGCCGCTTGTAATTTAAAGCTGTAGCCCCTGCCACCCATCATGGCTGATTAGTAACGAAAGACTTGAAAGCAGGGATTCAAACTGAACGTGTTTACCAATGTTCACTGCAGTACTACTGACAATAGGCAAAAAGTAGAAACAACCTACAGGACCGCACAGAGGAATGGGAAAACAAAAGGTTTATCCAGCCATAAAGAGAAATGAAGACCCATACATCAATGACAGGGATGAACCTTCAAAACATTCCACTGAGTAAAGTAAGTCAGACACAAAAGGATCTATCTTGTTTAATCCCACTTAAGATCTGAGAAGGTCCCTGGTGGCTCAATGGTTAAGCCAACAACCAAAAGGTCGGCAGTGGTTTGAATCCACCAGCCGCTTCGTGGGAGAAAGATTTGACACAAAAGCACAAAAGTTCAATCCTGCTTATGTGAAGTATCTAGAGAAGGCAAATGCATAGAGACCAACATTTACTAATGGCTGTTAGGAGCGGGGGGGGGGAAGGGGGGGAGGCAGGAGGGATTCAGAAAGAATGGGATGCTACTACTTTATGGGAACTGGGTTTCTATTTGGAATGATGAGAAACTTTGGAAATAGATAATGATATCAGTTGTAGAAAATGATGAATGTAATTAATACCACTGAATTATACACTTAAAGTGGTTAACATGGCAAATTTTATGACATGCATATTTTATTACAACAGAGATGGTGGCAGAGGTGATGGCATAGAGAGATAGAGCAACAGAGGACTAGAGACCCAGGGACTGAGAACGGCAGTGTGCCTGCAGGCAGGAGGCTGGCTTGAAAAATGTATCCTCTAGTACAGACACCTTGGCTTGCTCTCCAAAACTTTAGTTCAAGACAAACTGAAACATCTAAGGCATAAATGGAGTCCTGGTGTGGTGCTGCAGGATAAGCACTGGACTGCCAACCAAAAGGTCAATGGTTCAAACCCACCAGTTGCTCCTTGGAAACCCTATACAAAATTGCTGTGAGTCGGGACCGACTCAAAGGAACTTAACAACAAGGCATAAATAAGAAGGCTTGGTGGTGCTGTGGGTTAGGCATTGGACTGCTAACCTCGAGGTTAGCAGTTCAAACTTACCAACCACTCCAAGGGAGAAAGACTAGAGACTGCCTGATTCCATAAAGATGTACAGTCTTGGAAACCCTCTACTGAGTCACCATGAGTTGATATCGACGGCAATGGGTGTTTTTAAGGGGTTTGGAGACTCAGTGGTTAAGTACTTGGCTACGACGAAGTGAAAGGTCAGAAGTTTGAGCCCACCCAGTGAGTCTATGGGAGAAGGACCTTGGGATCTGCTCCCACAAAGATTACAGCCTAGAAAACCCTACAGGGGAGTTCTACTCTGTCACATATGGGGTTCCTATGAGTCAGAATTGATTTGATGGCACCCAACAATAACAAGGCATAGAAGGTCATTGTAAGACAAGCAGAGACCCCAAATCACATTTAGACTTTCAGACTTGCTAGATGTGAAACCTTGGGCAAGTTATTTTGTTTTTCTGCTCCTTGACTTCCTTCCCTGTAACATACTGGTCAAGGTAACTGACCACAATGTTCTCAAGGATTCAATGGGATAACCTGTGAAAAGTACCTGGCACAGAGTTGCTAGTTAACAAATGAATGGGAGTCCTTTCACAAGGTTACAATCTCTGGCTTTATTCTTTATTGTTACCAACCACATTCTTTGTTTTGTACAAATGGAGCAATGCATAGGGAGAACCCTAAATACTTTTATACTTCTCTTCCCATCAGTTAGCAACTCATATCCTGGCAAACTTTCAGGGCCTTTCCATTTTAGGCTGGAATCATAATAAATCAAATGCATGCACACATTTGTCCCTCTGTTGTTGTTAAGTGTCCTTGAGACACTATATAGAATTTATAAGGAGCAGCTGTTGGGTTTGAACCGCCAACTTTTCAGTTAGCAGTGCTTATCCTACAGTGGCCATACCAGGACTCCATTAGTCTATCTAGGCACCATTAATAGTCACAAGATTGTAAATTGGACTAAGTATGTTTGGGTCAAGCTGAAATGTCATTCTTCTAAAATGGTGTGCTATGTACGTACGCCATGTCTTGTTCAGATTAGATCTTATCTAAATTTTGCAATGCTTCAAACAGTGCTCAGAAAAGTACACATTGAGTCTGTGGTTTAACCAAAACTGTGTACATCGCCTATCAACATATTAGAAACACTTCATTGGCACTCTATATTAAACTCCTGGAGTCCTGGTGTGGCGCTACAGGTTAATGCGCTGGACTGCAAGGTCAGTTAGAACCACAAGGTTGGCAGTTCAAGCTCACCAGCTGCTCCTTGGAAACCTCATACGGGGTCACTATGAATCGGAACCGACTCAACGGCACTTAACAACAACAATATATAACTCTGATCCTGTTTTTGGTTTGGGGCTTTTTTTTCCTCTCCTCCTCTGTTTTATAGTTTTCTGGTTAAGGAACACTGCTTTCTAAGTCTGGGTTCAAATTCAGGTCAAACTGTCCCATCTCCTCTCTCCACCCTCCCACCTCCACCCCCCTTTCAGAGGTCCCCAGTATCTAGCATATGGAGCTAGGCACAGGGCTGAATGATTGAATGAATAAATGCATGAACAATTGTTCCAGCAGATTTTGAGGCACTATTTCAAGTATGCTAGGACACAGACCATCTGCTTTGTATCTTGACACCACAAGGTGTTTGTTTTAGTCATTTCTCTTAGCTTCAATCTAACCTCCCAAGCACCAGCATATTTATAGCCTTTCAATAATACCTCTTAACCAGGGAACTCAAACACGGCTGACAATAATTAACAATCCTATGAAATTATGTTCATGGATAAGGGGAAAGAATTACAAAGGTAAAAATAGAACACACACATATCTGAACCCAAAGACAATGCCTACAGAATCAGTTTCACAAATGTCAGTATGGTCTGATGGCCTATCCCCAACTCCATACCCCAAACCTTGTGCTCAGACACTCACACACTCAAGCCCTTTACTACCCAGAGTGTGGTCCAGGGACCAGCCACAGCAATACCACCTGGGAGCTAAGGAGAAATACAGAATCGCATGTTCCTTCCCTGGCCTACTAAAGCCTTTTAAAGAAAATTCCCAGGTAATACTAATACCACTTCTCTGGGGAGCATACTTTGACTAGCAAGGTTCTGCATCACTCGTTCTTCCCTATGGAAATCACATGTGGCCATGCCTCAGGGACTTTGTTTATATTGTTCTTTGCTTGCAATGTCCTCTACGTTCTCTCCAAGTGTTCCTCATTTTCAACCTCAGTTTCTACATAGGAATCATCAGACCACCCATCGTGTTTTGATCTTGTCAGTTGCCTTTGAGCTAAGACTGCATATAAATGTGGTCGTGCCATTGTGATCCACAGAATTTTCATTGGCTGAATTGTGTTCAGGAGTCCTGGTGTGGCACTGCAAGATAATGTGCTAGATTGCAAGGTTGGCAGTTCAAACTCACCAACACCTCCTCAGAAACCCTCTATAAATTTGCTATGAGTTGGAACCAATATGACGGCACTTAACAACAACAATTTTGTTCAATATCATAGCAACATCCAAGTTTCCACTTACAGACATGTAGCCACTGCACATAAGGTGCATTTGCCAGGAATCAAACCCAGATCTTCCCTATAGAAGCTAAGAATTCTATCATTGAAACACCAATGCCACCCATGTGGCTATAATGGATATAATGACTTCCTTACCTGCAATTTACATATGCATTTCTAACCACTTCAAATAGTGCTTAGTTGTTTACACACATTGGTCCCTCCTGTTGCATTGATTCATCAACAGCAGGTACCAAGTTCATTAATATTTTCCCCAGTCTCCATCTAGTACATAGTATAAAATAAAGTAAAAAATATATATATTTTTCTTTAAAAGGAAGTCAAAAAGTATTGCTACCGTGAGCCTGGGAGCTCAAGACCATAGTCTCTGGGAAACATGGTCAATTGGCACAACACAGTACACAAAAACAGTGTTCTACATCCTGCTCTGTGAGTAGCATCTGTGATATTAAAAGCTCGTGAGTAACCATCTAAGGTGCAGCTATTGGTCTCTCCATGTGTGGAAGAAAGAAGAGTGATAAGAATTGAAGATTCTAGGAATCAACTAGTCCAACGGACTAATGGAACATGTGAACATCAGTCTCCATGATACTGAAATCAGAAGAACTAGATGGTACCCAACTACTTTAACTCACTGCCCTGACAGAATCACCTTAGAATGTTCTGGATAGAGTGGCTTAATGTGTGGAACAAAACTCAAAATTATATATTTTTAAATACTTCACTGGACTTACTGGTCAGAAAGAGACTGGAGGAACCTGAGACTAGTCCCTGACCATCCTTCATGTCTGGAAAGGAACACACCCTCTCTTAGTCAAGCAGTAGATGGGTATACAGGGCAAACAACTTTCAGCCAAGCCATCAAGAGGCATACAGGGGGGACAACAACACTGGTAAGATATGCTCACTAGGAATAATGGAATGGTCAATCATTCAGAATCAAAAGGGCAGCATGTACCTAAGGACAATGACGAGAAGGGATGGGAAGGTGGGTGGACTGGGAATGGGAGCCACAGACAGGAAGCAGATGATTATCTTTCCACAGAGGGGATTGCAGTCATTGAGATGAAACATGGTGTGTGATTTGTTGAATGTAAAACTAATGATCCTGTCTATAAACTTTCACTCAATTCACAATAAAAAGTTTTTTAAAAAGTATTGCTACAAAATCATGTCATTATTGTAAAGTGCCATCAAGTTGATTCTGACACGTAACAACCCTATAAAGGATTTTCGAGGAGTGAATGGTGAGTTTGAACCTTGCGGTTCAAACTGATCTTGCAGTCCAGCACGTTATCCTGAAGCACCACAAAATCATAGAAACCTCTGGTTATTAAACAAAATATCAAAATATGAAGACATTCCATATAGTTTTATGCACTTCAGAAAGTAG
>NW_006408578.1:1388096-1398324 GCF_000296735.1 Chrysochloris asiatica | reverse complement strand
CTAGCCATATACACTTTGTCATGTCTGCATGTTCAATAAGCTCCAGGAAAAGCAATGTTATTTATAAAACATCCCACTGTTTTGAAATGTGCCATCTTTACCATGCAACAAACACCTATGTGCTTGCTGAATAAAAAGTCATCTTGGCACAAATACCTGACCAATTATAGTTTTAAGAATGTCCTCACAGATCATCTATAACAGAAAAAGTGATTTCCTCTTAGTTTTCTTTGGCAGTAATAAAATGTAAAAACTGATTTGTAATACATAGCTAGGAACCAAAATGTTCAAGAGCATTCTGCCATGGGTTGATTTATGTCCCCCAGAATAATATGTTCAAGTCCTAATCCCCTGTCCTGTGAACACAACCTTATTTGGAAATAGCATCGTTGCCCAAGTAATTCGTTAACATGAGGTCACATTTGAGATATAATTCAATGTGACTGGTGTCTTTTTATGAGGAGAAGACACACAAGGAGAGAGAGACACACACATAAAAGAGGGAGGCCAAGTAAAGATGGAGGCAGAGATTAGAGTGTTCCACCTAGAAGCCAACAAACACCAGAAACAAGGAAGGCGGCATGGATCAGGGTCTCATGCATAACCCTCAGAAGCAACCAACATGGCTGACACCCTGAAGTCAGACTCTAACTTCCCGGACTGTGCCACAATAAATTTCTGTTGTTTTAAGCCACCTGGTTTGTGGTAATTTGTATGGCAGTCCCAGGAAACCAACACACAGGCCCTTACAGCATTGTTGTTGTTATTTTTCCAGGAACACACAACAACAAGCTTGGAGGGTAGGTAAGTTGATGTCCAGGGAAGCATATTTAAAATGCCACTTTGAGACTAGAGGAGATTGAAATAAATCATAAATTCATCTCATTATTTCCTGCTTCTCACTCTAACCTCATTCATGACTACACTCCAACAGCTTGGTCTGAAATGATTCCTACTATGAAATTTCCTCCTTTCTCAAGGCCCCAGCAAACCCCACAGGGAGTGAGAGAACTATGCAGAGAGAGGGTTGAAATTTCCCATAAGCTGAATTTTTTTATTACAGAAACTGCTGCTTTAAAAAGCCAGTAGTAGCACGTACGGCTTACAAATTATTGCCTCATGCAGGGAAAGCAAAATTATCTTTCTCTAAGTAGATAGACGCACACTTGACCAAATCCTCTGGGGTAGTTTCCATGTGTGGAGTTTGAAACAGCTGAGGTACTTCATTGAGGTACCTCAGACACTGCTGGATCAACTCATACCCATATTCTTCTTCAGTCTGTTCGATGATTGCTCTGGATTGCCAGGTAGTGGCATCACAGAGGTCTGCATGGGGCATGAATTTTACCAAGTGACACGGTCAGAGAAAATGACTGTCTGTAAAATTTTTGTGCAGTGTTTCAGCAGAAATTTATTCTTTTGTATTAAAATATACTTGTAGTTGGTTATACCAACAAAAACCGTTCTTCATAAGACCAGTTACATGTTTCAGCATACACACAACGCTAAAACTCAGTGATAATTTACCTTTTGAACCTTCTAATGCACTCTGGTGAGAGTTGCCTTTATTACCCTGTTACAATGATGTTTTAAATCACATGGTTTCATCAGTATGTGCTACAAACATGCGGTTTGTTCTTGTTGCTGGCTGTGTTTTTATAGTCTCTGATTTTGTTAAGTTTCTTAGCGGCTGGGCTACAACATTGTTGTTGTTAGTAATTCTGAACCTGTATCAATTACTTTTATGATAATAAATTAGTTATTCAAGGAAAAAAGTCAAAAAAGACTTTCACCCAGACTAATAATGTTGAAACTAATAATATGGTAATTCGGTATTAGAAAATGCTACAAAACTCTTGTTGCTGTTAAGTGCCGCCAAGTCAATTCTGACCCACAGCAAATTCACAGCTTCTGTGGTTATAAATGTCTATGGGAACAGAAAGCCTCATCTTTCTCCAATGGAGCAGCAGGTAGTCTAAACTACCAATCTTTTAGTTAGCAGTCCAGTGCTTATCCTACCATGCTCCTTAAACCATAGAAACAAATCTTGCTGTTGTTGTAAAGTGCCATCAAGTCAGTTCCAACTCATAACAACTCTGTATAGAGTTTCTGAAGCTATAAAAACTTCATGAGAGCAGAAATTTTGTTGTTGGTATTCATGTAGTCTAAGAAATATTATATTTAAGCAATATTGATAAGTATTTGTTGTTGTTAAGTGCTTTCAAGTCAGTTCTAACTCTTAGTGACCTTGTATAGGGTTTCCAAGGAGCAATTGGTGGCTTTGAACTGCCGAATTTGTGGTTCTCAGTCCAGTGCTGATCTTACAGAGCCACACCAGGAGTCCATTTATAACTACATCCCATATTGTTCTATGATTCTTTATAGACTGGTTGGGGGAAAGGTCTGTGGGAGGAGGGTACACTTGATACCACGAGGCACCCCACTGGGTGAGGACATTACTGATGTCACTGCTGTGAGGTACATTTTCTGGACCTCAGTCACAAATAAGTGACTAGTAACTGGTTTTAGTAGTTTAGGTTGAAGAGGAAGTTAAGATATCTCATCTAATGCTTGAATCTCCAAGGTAACATCATCTATACCAAGAAGTCATACAGTCAAGACTTCAACAACTTCCCAACTAACAAGGAATGTATTACCTCCTACTGTACTTGTGTTGTTCTAACCACAGTTTGGAGAAAAGATTGAAATTGTCTAAGACTTCACTTCACTTGGATTAACCATCAACACTCATGGAAGCAGCAGTCAAGAAAGCAAATGACTTGTAGCATTAGGCAAATCTGCTGCACAAGACCTTCTTCAGTTAGTTTGAGAACTAAGGTGCGCCTGATCCAAGACATGGTATTTTCAGTAACCTCATATACATGCGAAAGTTGGGCAGAGAATAAAGAAGACTATAGAAAAATTGCTGCATTTGAGTTATGGTGTTGGAGGAGAATATTAAAAGTATCATGGACTGCCAAAAGAACAAACATATCTATGTTGGAAAAAGTACAGCCAGAGTGCTCCTTGAAAGTCAGGATGGGTAGACTTCGCCTATAATACTTCTTACATATTATTGGGAGGGACCTTTGGGTCAGAATAAAATGAGAACAAAGTCCTAAAAGGCAGACCAGTTGTGTCTTTTGTATTTTGGCCATTCATTAGCTAATTTCTCTAAAACTAGTTATTGAATGCTTATTACTTTGTTGTTGCTGGTTGCATTGCATCAGCTCAGCCTCATGGCCATCCGATGCATAAGACAATAAACTGTTGCCCGGTCCTGAACCATTTTCACTGGTGTTGGTGTTCTCAAGCCCATTTTTTGTGTCCAGAGTGTATTTTGAGTGCCTCCTACCTGTGGGGCTGATCTTCCAGCATGACATCATGCAATAGTTTAAAATAATGTTTGGGAAAGTAGACGGTTGGAACATAATGTTTGGGAAAGTGGACGGTTGGAGGAGAGGAGGACCCTAACGAGATGGACTGACACAGTGGCAGCAGCAATGGGCTCAAATGTAGCAATTGTAACACTGGTGCAGGACCAGGCAGTGTTTCGTTCTGTTGTGCATAGGGTTACTATGAGTCGGTACTGACTCAACAACCTAACAACAGTTTGGCCTCAATGTATTTCCTCCCTTGTTTGTTATACCAGACCCTTGTGCTTCACCCAAACATAGCATCTGCATACGCCTTGAACAAAACTTACATTTTCTTACTCTGTACCCATTTTTCTAACAAAAGTCCCCAATTCTGGTTACATAAAACATATCTGAAGTGCTGAGAAGAACTACAGGAAGAAGTGAAGATACAGTCCCCAGGAAGGGTAGGCACCTGGATCCAGGAAGCAGAGATTAAAGGACTGTTTTTAGAGTTCTACCATCAGAAAAAAAGTCAGCTCTAATGGTTTTCTATCATCAAAACACTGTGTTAAAGTTCCCAATTCCAGGGACAGGGAGTCTTCTTATTTGCCAGAGATGAAGCATTTAGTGTAGTACTCTCAAGTTCTATGCAGGAGACCAGGGTTCAATTCCCAGCAGGTGTGCTTCAGTGCACAGCCACTACCAGTCTGTTAGCGGAGGCTTGCATGCTGATCAGACACTGAATGGGTTTCAGTGGAGTTTGCAAGCTAGAAATTGATCTACTTCCAAAAATTCTGGCAATCTACTTCCAAAAAATCAGCCAATGAAAATTCTATGGATCAAAATGGCTTGTTCCACAACCGAACATAAGGATGGCTCAGGACCAAGCAGTGTCTCTTTCTGATGTGCATGATGTCACCGTGAGTCAGGGGTCAATATTGGCTGCTAACAATACTGGCCAGTGAAAGACCAATACCACGGAGACCACATGCAATAGAGGTAGGCATTCTCATTGCTGTTACCAGAAAAAGGGAATATGATGCTAGATTGGCTAAGAAGGAAACAAAAAAAGGAAGAAAACAATAGATGTTTATAAACACACATCCTGCCTTTGCTCAAACCTGGCACCACCTTTTCGATCCCCAGCCAAGTCTACCAACTGGCAACCAACTCTAGGTATCAACTCCCCTCTTTTTCTTGGCACTTGATGCATCTTGCCTTGTTTTGTAATATCCATGTGCTCCTGCACATTTTGTTTCCCCTCCCAGTTTGTAATCATTCAGGGGCAAGATTTGTCTTTTATCTCCTACAGTACTTAGCATGTTGTTGTTGCTATTACGTGTCACCGAGTAGGTTCTGAGTCATAACGACCTATGCACAATATAGTGAAACAATGACTGGTCTTGCACCATTTTCACAACTGTTGTTATATTTGAGAGTACTGTTGCTGTCACTGTGTCAACCCATCTTGTTGGGGATAGTCCTCTTTTTCACTGATCCTCTACTTGGCCAAACATGGTGTCCTTTTCAAGAATTGGTCCCTCCTAGCACTGAAGTGCTGAGAAGAACTTCAGGAAGAAGTGAAGATACAGGCCCTAGGGAGGATAGACACCTGGGTCCAGGGAGCAGAGACTAAAGGACTTAAAGTGCTTACTGATGAAAATCAAAGGTCACAGCCTTTGGTATGGGCTGCATCTCAATATAAAGAAAACAAAAATCCTCACCACTGGACCAATAAACAACATCCATATCAGTGGAGAAAAGATTGAAGTTGCCAAAGACTTCATTTTGCTCAGATCAACCATTAACACTCATGGAAGCAACAGTCAAGAAATCAAATGATGTGCTGTACAAGACCTCTTTAAAGTGTTGAAGAGCAAAGATGGCAGCTTGAGGACTAAGGTGCACCTGACCCAAGCCAATGGTATTTTCAGTAACCTCATATGCATGTGAAAGCTGGGCAGTGAATAAGGAAGATCATAGAAAAACTGATGCTTTTAAGATATGGTGTTGGAGGAGAATATTGAAAGTACCTTGGACTGCCAAAAGAACCAACAGATCTGTGTAGGAAGAAGTGTACCCCGAGTGCTCCTTGGAGGTCAGGATGGCCAAATTTCATCTCTCATACTTCAGACATGTTGTCAGGAGGAGCCAGTTCCTGTAGACGGATATCATGTTTGATAAAGTGGAGGGTCAGAGATAAAGAGGAAGACCCCCCGCCCAATGAAATGAACTGGCACAATGATAGCAGCAGTGGGCTGGGGTATAGAAACAATTTTGAGGATGGTGCAGGACCGGGAATTGTCTTGTTCTGTTGTGCATAGGGTCATTATGAGTAGGTGCCAAGCCAAGGGCAGCTAACAACAACAACAGCATAGCATATTATATGCAAGTAAAATTTTACTGAAGATCTGAAATGGCAAGAAGCAGTGGCAGAGAAATGGTGATAGCAGAACAAGGAGCCTGGCAGGAGATGGCACTATGGGCTTCCTGGCCCAGAGAGTGAGAAAACTGAGCACTTTCCGGCAGAGAGGGGGCGCTGGGTACTTCATGGAGGTAAATTTGCTTACACAGAGTGCCTGCAGGCCAAGGCTGACTAGCAGAGTAGGGTGCCTCTGGGCACTTATTGGTGGAACCAAGAGAACTTTGCGACACTTTCCCAAGAAAGGCAGAGGCCAGACCCAGGGTTCCAAGACTAGAGAGAGACCTGACTGTGGACACAAATGAAAAGAAGATGTCCTGATTGAAGTTATTTTCCTAATAAACTCCATAATCATGAAAAAAACATTTTTAATGAAGATCATTTTTAAATGATTGCCACAATGCATTCACATAGAATTTCTAGAAATTCAAACCAGATTTAGAAGAGGAGGTGGAAGAAGGAATATCAATTCTGACGTTAGATAGATCTTGGCTGGAAGCAGAGAATACTAGAAAGATATTTGCTTGTGCTTTATTGACTATTCAAAGGTTTTTTGATTGTGTGGATAATGACAAACTCTGGATAACATTAAAATTAATGGGATTTCCAGAACACTTAATTGTGCTCAAGAGGAATCTATGCATGCACCAAGAGGCAGTTATTAAAACAAGAGGATTCTGAATGGTTTAAAATCAAGTAAGGTGTGCTCCAGGGTTGTACCCTTTCACCATACTTATTCAACCAATATATTGAGCACATAATCCAAGAAACTGGATTATATGAAGAACATGGCATGGGGACTAGAGGAAGAATCATTAAAAATCTGCAATATGCAGATGATATAATCTTGTTTGCTGGAAATGAAGAGATTTTAAATGCTTACTGATGAAGATGAAATATTCAGTATGGATTGGACCTCAATGAGAAGAAAAAAAATCCTCACAATAGGCTCAATAAATAACATGATAAATGGAGAAAAGATTGACATTCTCAAAGATTTTATTTTGCTTGGATCCATCATCAACATTCATGGAAGTAGCAATCAAAAAATCAAATGAAATACTGCATTAGGTAAATCTGCTGCACAAGACCACTTTAAAGTGTTTATTAGCAAAGATACTAATTTGAGGACTAAGGAGCCTCTATCCCATGCCATGGTATTTTCAAATGCCTCATATGCATTTGAAAGTTAGACAATGAATAAGGAAGATTGTAGAAGATCCAATGCATCTAAATTATGGTGTTGGAGAAGGATATTAAAAGTGAACTGCCAAAAGAACAAACAAATCTGTGTTGGAAAAAGTACATCCAGAATGTTCCTTGGAAGCCAGGATGGCGAGACTTGACATCTCATACTTCAGACACACTATCAGGAGGGACCAGTACCAAATAGAGACTCATATTTGGTAAAGTGGAGGATCAATGAAAAAGAGGAAGACTCCCAAGGTTTGATATAGTGGCAGCAGCAATGGGCTCAAGCATAATGACAATTGTGAGGACGGAGCAGGACTTGGCAATGTTGTATTCTGTTGTGTATAGAATCACTGTGAGTCAGAACTGACTCAATGGTATTAACAACAGCATTGTACCTTAAATAAAGTGTGTGTTTATGTATTGCTATTGTTTTCCAAAAGGGACAAAATGTCTAACTTCAAAAACCTTGTTTTCTTCCTCTGCTTTTGTTTTCTCTTTCTTTTCTTCTGTTACTCTTTTCTCTTTTCTACTTTACTTCTTCTTTCTATTTCCATCATTTCTCTGAGATTTTTCTTTATTATTCTCCTTCTCTTTTCTTTTACCCCTCTCTAATTTTACTAATGTTGCTGTACATGGACCAAGAGGCAGTTGTTCAAACAGAACATGGGAACACTGAATGGTTTTAAATTAAGAAAGGTGTGTGACAAGGTTGTATTCTTTCACCATACTTATTCAACCTGTATTGTTGTTGTTGTTAAGTGCCATCGAGTCGGGTCCGACCCATAGCGACCCTGTACAGGGTTTCCGAGGGTGTAAATCTTTACGGGAGTAGAAAGCCTCATCTTTCTCCCGCGGAGCGACTGGTAGTTTCGAACCTCTGACCTTAAGGTTCGCAGCCCGATTCGTAACCACTACGCGTATACTGAGCAAATAATCCGAGAAGCGGGATTATATGAAGAAAAATGTGTCATCAGGACAGAAGGAAGACTCACTAACAGCCTGCAATATGCAGATGATACAACCTTGCTTGCTGACGGTGAAGAAGACAAAATATTTACTGATGAAGATCAAAGACCACAGCCTTCAATATGGATTGCATCTCGATGTAAAGAAAACAAAAATCCTCACCATTGGACCAATAAACAACATTCTTATCAACAGAGAAAAGATTGAAGTTGTCAAGGACTTCATTCTTCTTGGATCAACTACCAACACTCATGGAAGCAGCAGTCAAGAAATCAAACGACGTATTGCATTAGGCAAATCTGCTGCACAAGACCTTTTTAAAGTGTTGAAGAACAAAGATGTCAGCTTGAGGACTAAGGTGCTCCTGACCCAAGCCATGGTATTTTCAATAACCTCATATGCATGTGAAAGCTGGACAGTGAATAAGGAAGACCATAGAAGAATTGATGCTTTTGTGTTATGGTTTTGGAGGAGAATATTGAAAGTGCCATGGGCTGCCAAAAGAACCAACACATCAGTTTTGAAAGAAGTGCAGCCAGAGTGCCTCGTGGAGGCCAGGATGGCCAAACTTCATCTCTCATACTTCGGCTATGTTGTCAGGAGGGACCAGTCGCTGGAGACAGATATCATGTTTGGTAAGGTGGGGGGTCAGAGAAAAAGAGGAAGACCCCAGCGAGATGAATTGGCCAAGTGGCAGCATCAATGGACTCAAGCATGGCAACGATAATGAGGTTCATCCAGGATCAGACAGTGTTTTGTTCTGTTGTGCATAGGGTCACTACGAGTTAGTGCTAACTCAATGGCACCTAACAACAACAACAACAACAACAAGTTTTACTAATTGTATTGAGTTCTTTGACTTGCCTTGTTTTAACTTATCTTTACATTTTAATAATTAAATTCTTTTTTTACTCTTTTTGCTTTTTGACTGTCCCCCTCTCACCCCACTTCTTTTTTCTTTATAATTTTCTCTTTTGCAGTTGTTTTTCTTTTCATGTCCCACCCAAAAGGAGACAATAGCTTTGCTCACAGGGCCCAGTGACATTTATACCTCCTGTAGTTCAACCTACTGAGCCAAGGTCACTATCTGCTCCTGTTACAAACTGATCATCAATAGACAGTTGTAGACACCAACCATCCTCAACTGTGCTATATGAGTAGAGAGCCTAGGACTGCACACACACTCACGTTCCCTATCACACCCACCAGAAGACAGGTGGTGAGTGTCTAAGAACAACTAACCTACAATCACCAATTAAATACAAATACAACATTTCTACAATGTCTCAGAGAAAACAGAAGCTTTCAGTTCATGTGAAGTAACAAGACAGAGAGGCTCAAACAAGCAACCAACATACAGAACCAGAAAACCATTCCGTGGATGAAATGGCATTGGAACAACCTATCAATCAATTTTAAAGAACAAATCAAAAGATTGAGAGAAAGATTAAGAAAATTATAGCAAAACCAAGAAAACACAGCCAAAACTTTAGAAAAATTCAGGGAAACAACTACAAGAACAAACTGATAAAGTTAATGAAAAATTAAAACCATACAAAAATGACAAATAGAAATCCAGAAGGTTAATACTAAGATTTCAGAAATGGATAATACTTTGAAAGGATGAAAAGAGTAGAGTTGAATCAATATAAGGTCAAAAAAGTGAACTTGAAGACAAATCTCTCAATACTAATCTAAATCTCTCAATACTAATCTGCTAGAGGAACAATAAGATAAAGAAAACCTAATAATTATTTGGAACATCATTAAGAGAAATAACTTATGTGAACAGGAAGAGACCAAAAAAAAAAAAAAGCCATAGAGAGAATTGCCAAAGAGTTGTTAGAAGAAAACTTCCATAATATCATATAAGATGAGAAAATATTCATTCAAGAAGCTGAATGAAACTCTAACAGGATAAACCCCAAAAGAAGGTCACCAAGACATATCATTACCAAATTTTCCAAAACCAAAGTCAAGGAAAGAATCCTGAGAGTAGCTCAGGAAAAATAAAAAGTTACCTATAAAGGAAGCACAATAAGACTAAGTTCTTATTAGAAACAATAACACCAAATTGAAAGAAGGATGAAAGTACCATTGGCTGCAACGATTAAGGTTATGTGTCACCTTGACTGGGCCGTGGCTCTCAGTGGGTTGGCAGGTATGTAATGATGCATTCATCCTCTATGTTATATAATGCTGAGTTTTGCATAATGGCTTGGTCAGTGAAACTTAAGTATGTTGCTAAGTGAGAACTTATATATATATATAGAGAGAGAGAGAGAGA
>NW_006408578.1:1385499-1387206 GCF_000296735.1 Chrysochloris asiatica | reverse complement strand
CTTTGAAGTCTGGTGCATTAACGCAAGCCACAGCGCCACACCAGGACTCATGTTAACTGGGAGGGCAAGACACCAGAACAGGGGGCTGCTTAGTATCTGGTAAAATAAATACAACTAAAAAAATGTGTCATTTTAACCACGTTTAAGTGTACAATTCAGTGACACTAATTATTTTAACCATGCTATACAACCATCACCACTATCTACTTCCAAAACTTTCTCATCACCACAAACAAAAACTCAGTACCCCATTAGCTATATATACAATTTTGTTTCCCCCCGGACTGGAAATCACTAATAAGCATTGGTCTCTATGCATTTGCCAAATTCTAGATGTTTCTGGTAAGTGAGATCATACAATATTTGTCCTTTGTGTCTGAATTACTTCACTTAACGTAATAGTTTCAAGGTTCATTCATGTTGCAGCATTTATTAGAGCTTCGTTTCTGTTTATGAAAGAATGATATTCCATTATATGGCGACACTTCACTTTGTTGGTCCATTCATCTGCTGAATGGACACGTGGATTGTTTCCGATGTTTGGCTGTTATGAATAATGCTGCAATGGACAACGTTGTAAGCACATTATGTTTTCAGATCTATACTCCAGTGATAAGTGCTTAGCTCTGAGCATACAAAATATTACAGAGCCATTGCAAAAGTAAAAGAAGCTATTAAAATCCCAACAAAACAAAATGTAAATTCACAGTAGTTTGTCATTTAATGAAGTGTAAATGCCATGCAGTATACTACTGTTTTTCCAGGCTTACCTGATAACAGCAAAAATTGTTCCACTTGTTGTTAAATGAAGTCGAGTCGGTTCTGACTCATTGCGACCCTGTATAAGGTTTCCAAGGAGCAGTTGGTGGTTTGAATTGTCAACTTTGTAGTTCAAAGTTCAGTGCTCATCCTACATACAGCAACACACCAGTAGTCCACTGTTGTTGTTTTTCTTAAGTGCCATCAAGTCGGTTCCAATCCATAGCGACCCTGTATAGGGTTTTCAAGGAGCAGTTGGTGAGCTTGAGCCACCGACCTTTTGGCTCAAACTGACTTTGCAGTCCAGCACATTAACCTACAGAGCCACACCAGGACTCCATCCTAAAAGAGATGGATGACCTAGCTGATTAGGGAAGAATTCAAACCAGCAAGAGAATGGAATGTGGCCTGGTTCCTGCTTGAGTTAAAGGACTACACAACGCAGGGCATACACCTTGCATAACAGGGTTTCTCTGCCGTCTTTAGCACTAATTTTCCATCAAAGGAGTTCTGGTAGCGTAGTTGTTATGAATCGGGCTGTGAACCGCAAGGTCAGCAGTTCGAAACTACCAGCTGCTCCGTGGGAGAACAATGAGGCTTTCTGCTCCGGTAAAGAATTACAGCCTTAAAAGGAACAAATACGATGGTGGATCGGGTGGACGTATAGCAGAGAGCTCCGCCAACAACAACACAGGATACCCGACCAAGCAGGTTCAGGGGATGGTCCCAGAACTCTGAACCACATATAAAGGAATACTTAGAAGGTTGGAAGGCTCACAGTTAGGGGAATTTGTGGCAGAAGCAAGAAATCTATTGCTTTCTAGTCCGGGACGCTCGACTGCTCCAAAAGCCGCCATCTTGGGTGACACCACATGGGGAAAGGATTGGAGCGGCCACAGACGCCTGGCAGAACCGCTGAGATAAAGGTGTGGACATTCTTTTCTTTTG
>NW_006408578.1:1381021-1381825 GCF_000296735.1 Chrysochloris asiatica | reverse complement strand
GGGCAGTTGTACTCTCTCCCAGAGGGCTGCTGTGAGTCAGAGTCAGCTCGCAAGCAATGGGTTGGTACCTGTGGAGGTTGGTGCCTGGATACAGGTTGAAGATGTTATCAGTTATCATGAAATCACACTAGGGTAGGGTGTATCCTAATCCTATATGAGTAGGTTTCTTGTAAAAGAGAAGAGAAATAGAGGGAAGCCAGACATGTGACAAAGGAGTTATGCTACGTGCTAAGCCAGAATAACCTGAGACACAAGGAACGATCTTTCCCCTAGAGCCTTCCAAGAGCATATACTCCTCCTAATATTTTAAATCCGAACTCTGCCCTCCAGAATTGTGAAATAATTTATTTCAGTTCTTGTAAGCCACCTACTTACAAGTGGCTTTGTTATGATTTATTGTTGCCGTTAAATGCCGTCAAGTGGGTTCTGACTCATAGCGACCCTGTTTAGAGTTTCTAAGGAGCTGGTGAGTTTGAACCACCAACCTTGTGATTCACACCAGGACGTGTTGTTATAGTAGCCCTAGGTAAATAGTCCACTACCCACCTGCAAGCTATACTACTGATATTTCAAATACCATCAGTGTCAACCATGGTAGACAAGTATTAGTGGAGCTTTCAGACTCAGATAGACTAGGAAGGCAAGCTTAATCTATGTTTGAAAATTAGTAAGTGAAAACCCTGTGGATCACAGCACAATATTGTCTGATATAGTGCTAGAAGATGAGTCCATTAATAATAGTTGCCTCGTAGTAACCAATCTGTCTGGGCGGGACTGATGAAAGGAGATGGGGATAGCACTCAT
>NW_006408578.1:1359144-1380656 GCF_000296735.1 Chrysochloris asiatica | reverse complement strand
GTAAAGCTAATGTTCTCCCATATAAACTATCACATAATTCACAATAAAACAGTTAAAAAAAAAAAAAAAAAAAAGAAAAGAATAGTTGCCTCAACAATGGATCCCATCCATAGGATACAAAGGATCATGAAGCCAGCTAAAGGACCAGGCAACATTTTGTTCTCTTGTTCATGGAGTTGCCCTAAGTTGAGGGTCAACTCAGCAGCAGCTAACAACAGGAAGTTAATACAAACTAATCAGGGATTCTTAATCTGAGGTCCATGGACCCCCTTGGCTGTGACCTCAAGATTTTAATGAACCCCTGTCATGATATAAATAAAATTGGCTATGTCCATGCTCAAGTGCTTTTTTCCTGGGGAGAGGATCTGTAGCTTTCATCTGATTTTCAAAGGAGTCTGTGACCTAAATTACTGTCCTGTTGCTCTTCCCTCTGTAATTTATTTACCAAGTGTTTATTGAGCCCTGACCATGGGCTCAGTGATTAGCGATGCAGCTAACCTCAGCTTCTCTTCTAAAACTGAGCAGTCAGGAGAGGTTTACAGGATTTATATTGGTTTGGGTTTCACTTTATGGGAAGGACGGAATGAGGATCATGCACCAAGGGACGCCTGAGAAGCATTACCTCATCTCTGGGGGAACCTAAGCCCAGGGAGTCCTCTCTCCAGCCTCCAGCAGGGCATGGGGCATTTCAGGGGGGGAAGCCTGCTGGGCCTGTTTTAAGTCGGTGTTATGTATTTTCCACTCTAGCAACACCTAACATATGGCATGTGCAGTGATGCTTATGAAAACAGTGATTCATTCTTAATCCGTAAAAAGAAAAAAAGTCGACCCTATGTGGCCTTGGCTCTCCTCCCTGAATGCCCTTCTGTTCTCCAACATGTCTGTGTTGTCACCATGAAGCTAGCTTCTTACCTTTACCTCTCCTACAGGCTCCCCCTTGCCTTCTGTTTTCTCTCTCTTTCTCCAATTGCTCTTTCCTCTCTGTCTTCACAGTCAGACATGAAGTTTTCACCTATACAACCTCAGCCCACCATATACTGTCAAGACCTTCCTCTCACTTCCATCCTGTGCCTCCCTACTTGAGGGGATGGGGCAAGAAGAAGTTGAAGAAAGGTAAGTTCTGTCACTAATAAGGGGAAACGCTGTAGGGTCAAAATGTTGAGAAACATGGAATTTCTACTCCCATCTTGATTTACTTTACAAGATATTTGACGATCAACAAGGATCCCTGATGGCACTATGGATTAGGTATTGGGTTGCTAACCACAAGGCTGAGGGTTCAAATTTACCAGTCACTCCACAGGAGAAAGATGTGGCTATCTACTCCCCAAAGATTTACAGTCTTGGAAACTCTATGACTCAGAGCCAACTCAATGCCAGTGAGTTTGGTTTGAGTTTAGATAATCAACAGTGTCGAAGGCAAAGATAGTATATTCTGAAAGATGGCAAAGTCTCGCCAATCTTATGAGAAATGAAAGAAGAAACAGAAAAAGCAGAGGGATGAGAAAGAAAACAAAAAAGGTTTTGAAGATAGTATAAGAATATATCAGTATGGGAGGCGGCAGCAACGAGTGCTGGAAAGTGTGGGGCTAGGGAGTTTAATCCAGCGTCTGGTGCCAGGTCTTGTGGTAGGTTGCCACTGCCTCCTCCCACCATGGGGAGCGCTGAGAGCAGCTAGGGTTGCAGGGTGTCCTTTGGAATGGATGAAGCGATGCGGGTCCAGGTGGTGCAGGGCATCCAGCTGTCTGATCACGTGGTTAATCGTATGAAGGATTCCAGTGAGCCTTCAAAAGTGGTGCAGCCAACCCCAAGCCCCTGAGAAAGAATCCAAACAACTAAGCTCAGAGAATAGTGAGAAGCAACAACCTTTAGGGCGAAGGAAGATCTATCTACTCAGGAGGTATGAACAGAAGCAGGCCATAATCCAGGATGAGATCTCTCAGCTGGTCAAGAGGGAAAGAGAGGCAGCCACCAATCACCCGAATGTGGGCCTTCAGTGGGAGGGGAGCAGCAATGACCAGGAGAAGCAGAAGTCAGCCCAGCTGGCCAGGGAGCAACACCATTCCTCTTCAATTTGTCATTCCCTGCATAGTAAACCATGTGGTTGTCAGATTCAAAATGGCCAATGCCAGTCCATTTCAGCTCACTAATGCCTAAGATATCTATGTTGATGCATTCCATTTCATTTTTGACAACTTCCAATTTTCCCAATTCATACTTCGTACATTCCATGTTCCGATTTTCAATGGATGTTTACAGCTGTTTCTCTTCAGTTTGATTTGTGGCCCATTAGCAAATGAAGGTTCTGTGAGCATTTCTCCCCTGAGCTTAACTTTATTCATGTCATCTTGGTCAACTCTACTTTGAGGAGGCATTTTTTTTCCCCAGTCGAATTCTGAGTGCCTTCCCACCTTCCGGTCCTGTATCTGACAGTGTTTCTCTGCTATTCATAGAGTTTTCAGTGAAGTGCAATCCATACTGAAGGCTTCAGTCTGTGGTCTTCATTGGTAAATACTAAAAGCCCCCTTCTCTTCCCACAAGCAAGGTTATCTCATCTGTATATTGCAGGTTGTCAAGTCTTCCTCCAATCCTGATGTCACATATAACCTAGTTTCTTGTAATATTTACTCAGTATACAGATTGAAAAGTATGGAGACGGGATACAACCTTGATGTACACCTTTCCTGATTTTAAACTGTTCTGCCACTCCCTTGTTCTGTTTCAATGACTGCCTCTTCCTAGGCTGAGTATGTAAATTTACTGAGTAGTAAATCAGTCACTATCTGCAGAATAAAAACAGAAAGATCATGGCAGAATTTAGATACAGTTGAGCGATATTGCCTTGGTTCACCAGATAAGCTGTTCTAATGTTACAGTAGCAATGGGAACCTTCTTAAAAGAAACATCAAACTTCAGAGCTTTTGCTGCCCAGCAAAGTTTCAATTCCTTCTCAAAGATACTAAAACCCAACAAGTGGATGGGAGAAAGGTCATCTAGCTGATTTGTCAATAGACCTGGGTTCTACTCTAATCAACACAAAGACACTTTTTTCTTGTTGGTTTTTCATTCTCTTTTTCTTTGAGTATTGTCTCCCTCTCTTCTCTTCTGTACTGTGGAATGTTTCACCAGCTAGTTACCATGGTGTAACCAGAGTCTCTGAAATTCCTAAACTACGGAATACAACGGAGACACGAAATATTATCTTTATCTAATAAAGAGGAGGAAAAGAACTTTCTACAGTCTGCACAGTAGCTGCAGAAGACTCCAAATCACCACAGTTAATTGTTGTTGGGTATCTTATAGAAGATTATAGAAAGTCACATGGCTGATGAAAGGTATCTATTATCTTAAAAGACATGTACATCCTGACACACAATAAGAAGGGGAAAAGCTGGTTGGCCAAGAAAGACATGAAAGTCAACTTGAGGGGGCTTCAAACAGTTCATGGAAAATTTCATTATCTTTTAATTCCATTTTCCACAAAATTTTTGAAGCCCCTAATATTTGTTGAAGTAAAATAAAATCAGGAAATCCTAAAGTCCCCACCAGAAGATACATAGGATTCAAAAGCAATGCATGAAACTCAGTTGTATTTCTAGAGCGAGGACACAAGTAGATACGTGCACACCAGTGTTCATAGCAGCACTATTCACAACAGCAAAAAGGTAGAGACATCCTAAGTGCCCATCAATGGAAGAATGAATAAACCAACTCTGGTACATACACACAATGGAATACTGTGCAACCTTGAAGAATAACAATGAAGCTGCAAGTCTACCTCATAACATGGATGAATCTGGAGGACATTATGCTAAATGAAATTAGTCAATCACAAAAGGACAAATATTGTATGGATGAATCTGGAGGACATTATGCTAAATGAAATTAGTCAATCACAAAAGGACAAATATTGTATGAGACCATTATTATAAAGCTTAAGAAAAGGTCTCCATACTAAAAGAAGCATTCTTTGATGGTTATCAAGTGTGGGAGAGGTGGAGAGTAATTCTCTAGCTAGAAGGTAGATATATGTTAGCTCAAGTGACAGGGAGGGCAATATACAAGGAAAGGGGAGAGTAGTGTACAAGGAGTGGGGAGAGCAGTATACAAGGAAGGAGGAGAACAATAAACAAGAAGAGGGAGGGTGGCAGATGAACAATGAAGATAGAGGAAGATTTAGAGAGGTATATATGGGCTTTTATAGGAGCTCTGGTAGCATAGTGGTTACGAATCGGGCTGCAAACCTCAAGGTCAGCAGTTCAAAACTACCAGCTGTTCCGCGAGATAAAGATGAGGCTTTCTGCTCCCATAAATATTTACAGCCTTGGAAACCCTGTACAGGGTCACTATGAGTCGGAACCGACTCCACGGCACAAAACATATGGGCTAAAATGGAGTCCTGATGTGGTGCTATGGGTTAATGTGCTGGACTGCAAAATAGGTTTGAACAGCAAGGTTGCCGGTTCAAACTCACCAGCTGCTCCTGGGAAACCCTATAGAGGGTCACTATGAGTCGGAATTGATTCAACAGCACTTAACAACAACAACACATGGGCTAAATGGGATAGAGATAAATTGTGATTTATATACAACCTTGGAATACTACTCAGTGTTCTATGAGTAGATACATGAATCGAGATGTAGGCTGAATGTATGGGGGGGATGTGATGTTTCTGTAAATAGAATTATTTTCTTAATTACCTTTACAATAACATCAAAAAGAATAAATTTAGGAATAAATTTAACCAAGGCAGTGAAAACATGTACACTAAAAACTAAAAACATTGTGGAAAGAAAATTTTAAATACCTAAGTAAGTAGAAAAACATCTCATGTTCATGGATTGGAAGACTTAATATTGTTAAGATAGCAATACTACACAAAACAATCTATAGCTGCAATGTGGTCTCTATCAAAATCCCAGGGGGGTTTTGCTGTTTGTTGCTTTGCTGTTGTTTTTTTTTAGTTTTCAGAAATAGAGAAAGTAATCCTACAATACATGTAGAATTAAAAGGAATCTTTAACTACCTAAACTATTTTGAAAATGAAGGATAAAGGTAGAGAATTCATTCTTCTCAATTTTAAAACTTAACAAAGTTGCAATAATCAGAACAATATGATACTGTCATAATGGTAGACACATAGATAAATGTATTAGAATCAAAAGTCCAGAAATAAACCCATACATTGATTTTTGACAAACTATTCAATGAGAAAAGAATAGTTTCTTCAACAAATGGTATGAGAACAATTGTCAACATGAAAAAGAATGAAATTAAATCCTTATCTCATATGCAAAAATTAACTCAAAAATGGATCAAAACCTAAATGTAAGAGTTAAACTATAAAACTTTCTGAAGAAAACTCAGTGTTAAATCTTCATGACCCTGTATTTAGCAGTGGATTCTTAAATATGATACCAAAAGTCTAAACTACAAAAATGAATATATCAATATGAATCTGACCCAGTGCAGCTGAGGTCCATTCAGAAAGAAAGAAAAGGCCGACCCCTTTGTGGGAGGGACTCCCACCATGGCTCCTTGGACCCATCATGAGTGTCAGTGTCAAGACGGGTATTAGATATTTCTCTGTCCCAGTTGCCCTGATGAATTCATTCTGACTCATGGTGACCCCATATGTGTTGGAATAAAAGTGTGCTCTGGTGTTTATATTAGATGTTAGTAAAGTTCAATTTTTTTTCAATTTTTTAAAAGAAAAAATAAATAGAAATAGAGGTTTTTAAAAAATGAATATATCAATAAATTGGGCCAAATAAAAATTAAAAATTTTTGAACATCAAAGGACACTATCAAGAGGGTGAAAAGACAGCCCAAACTTCCTTTTGAGGTGTCAAAGCGTCTTCCCTATAGTCCTGATCTTGCTCCATTGGACTTTCACCTGTTTGGTCCTCTGAAAGCAGCCCTTTAAGGACAAATATTCACCTTTGATGAAGAAGTGAAGACAGCAGTGCATTCCTGGCTCACAGCTCAATCTGAAACATTTTAAATAAGGAAATACAAAAGCTTGATGACAGATTGGTAAAGTGTATTGAAAAACAAGGAGATTATGTCAAAAATGATGTATTTATCTTTTTTAAATATTGATTAAAAGAAATTCTACAGCCAGAGTGGGATAATTATTGAGTCACCCTCGCATATCTGATAAGAATGTAGAATCCAGGCTTTCTCATAATCCCTATGAAGATTAGTAACCCTAAAAAGAATTGATATCCTATGTCATGGATAAACTCTGGGAACATTATTCTGAGTGAAATAAGTCAGATACAAAAGGACAAACATTGTATGACCCACTTGTATGAAATACCCAGAATAGACAAGTCTGTAGAGATTCAAACTGGAGTAGTGTTGACCAGGAGTTGAGGAAGGGGAGTTATTGCCTAATGGGTACAGAGTTTCTTTTGGGGAGAAATGAAATAAACTGGGAAATAAATAGTGATGATGGTTGCACGAAATTGTGAATAAATTAATGTCTCTAAAATACACAGTTAAAAAAGCTTGAAATGGAAACTTTTATGTTATGTATATTATTGCATGATAAAATTTTTAACTAAAAAAAGAACACTTAAAATTGAAAGACAGAAAACTTAGCTTTAAAATATGCAGTTCAATTGGGTAGGCATTTTCTCCAGAGACGATATAGAAATGACTGCAGTGCATGAAAAGATCATCAAAATATTTAGTTGTTAGAATAGAATACTATCAAAACCCAGAGAAATACCACTTCATACCCATTACGTATTTAAATATTTTAATATTTTTTAAATGATCCATTGATCTGAATTATAAAAGCTAAGGTACACCCCCGCCAAAGGCAACACCAAGTATACCTTGTGTTCTCTAGATGCTGAGATGGACACTGGGGATAAGAATTTCATTAAGGACCAGCACCTGTGTAAAGATGAGAAGAAAGCTGAACGGTGCTACAGGCTAGTTCCAATGTCTGCAAGCTGGCAGGAAGATATGGATTAAATCAGCCAAAATGACTCCCACCCTATCCCAGTCAGTTAGGGGATGCAAGCTGCCCCAAAAAGTCATGATCAAAGGACAAAGTGGCTCTCCTTCCATGGAGGAAGAGCTGGTTAGGTGCATTTCTCTGTTCATCACAGTAGTAGCGATCAAGAAGACTGAACACCAAATGCTGAGGGGAAATGGAGTCAAGGAATGGACAGGACAGTGTCATTTACAAGCAAACAATCAATGATTGAATGAAACATGATTCAAACATTCCCCCAAGCACTTTCTATACACCTAGCTCTCTGCTGGGCATCACAGATCCAGAAATGAAGTGAGCATTGTCCCTACCCTTGAAGGAATGGGCAATGGTGGGTTAGAGCTAGAAGTCTCATTTCTCACACAGGAACGTCATGCGTAGCCACCCTCATCTGTTGGTGTGGAATCTTTTGTGTAGCTATGATGCTAAAGAGTTTTCAGCAGAACCTCCAGATATACTTCTGAAAGGGAGCCAGTGAAAACCCCAGATATCAACAGTCCAATCTGCAACCAGTTAGACAGATTTTCATGCCATTGTGCTTGGGGTCACCATGAGTCAAGAGTCAACCTGACAGCAACAAACAACAAGCCTCTAAGTTCACCAAATTGTAAGTACTCTAAGAGAAGACAGAACAATGTTTTATGGGACAGAGGAACGTACCTGACCCGGCCAGGGGTGAAAAGGGGAGACAGGATTCTCCTCTGCTTTCTGATCCTCCCAGTGAAATAAATGCCTTATAAACAGGTGCATCTACTATCAAGTTAATTAAGGCAAGTTGCTATCCTTGGATGAGTCTACCCTTGTGATCTTATGGAAAAAATAAAACACAGGAAAACAGGAGGTTGTTGTTTTTTTTTTTCCTGTGTCACAAGGAGACAAATCACCGTTAACCTCCTTGTTGTTATTGTTGTTGTTAGGTGCCATCGAGTTGGTACTGACTCATAGCAACTCTATGCACAACAAAAAGAAACCTCACAATGTTTGCCACACTTGAGCCCATTGATGCTGCCATATTGCCAATCCATCTCGCTGGGGGGTCTTCCTCTTTTTCTCTGACCCTCCACCTTACCAAACATGATATCTTTCTCCAGCAACTGGTCCCTCCTGAAAATATGTCCGAAGTCTGAGAGACGAAGTTTGGCCATCTTGGCCTCCAAGGAGCACTCTGGCTGCACTTCTTCCAATACAGATCTGTTGGTTCTTTTGGCAGCCCATGGCATTTTCAATATTCTCCTCCAACACCACAACTCAAAGGCATCAATTCTTCTACGATCTTCCTTATTCACTGTCTAGCTTTCGCATCCATATGAGGTTATTGAAAATACCATGGCTTGGGTCAGGCACACCTTAGTCCTCAAGCTGACATCTCTGCTCTTCAACACTTTAAAAAGGTCTTGTGCAGCAGATTTGCCTAATGCAATACGTCGTTTGATTTCTTGACTGCTGCTTCCGTGAGTGTTGATAGTTGATCCAAGAAGAATGAAGTCCTTGACAACTTCAATCTTTTCTCTGTTGATAAGAATGTTGTTTATTGGTCCAGTGGTGAGGATTTTTGTTTCCTTTACATTGAGATGCAATCCATAACGAAGGCTGTGCTCTTTGATCTTCATCAGTAAGTATTTTAAGTCCTCTTTACTTTCGGCAAGCAAGTTTGTATCATCTGCATATCACAGGTTGTTAATGAGTCTTCCTCCAATCCTGATGCCACATTTTTCTTCATATAACCCAGCTTCTTGCATTATTTGCTCAGCATACAGGTTGAATAACCTCCCTGTTGTTGTTGTTGTTGTTATGTGCCGCGGACTCTATTCCCATTCATAGCAGCCCTGTACAGGGTTTCCAAGGCTGTAAATCTTTATGGAAGCAAAAAGCCTCATCTTTCTCCCGTGGAACAGCTGGTAGTTTCAAACTGCTGTGAGGTTAGCAGCCTGATTCTTAACCACTATGCTACCAGAGATCCTTAATAACTTCCCTATGCTATGTTTATTAGTGTGAAATGAAAAGTGGTCTCTATTTTAAAGAACAAACTAATTCCCATGAAATGTGTCCACTATAATCTCATGTCATTTCAAAGCTTGGTCAGGATTATACAAAATTGAACTTCGTTTTCTCAGTTTTAGAAAGTGTCTTAAGCTAAATTTACAGAGCTGTTATGCAGGGAAAAGATGAGGCTTTCTGCTCCTGTAAAGATTTCCAGCCTCAGAAACCCTATACAGGATTGCTAGGAGTCGGACCTGACTCCACGGAACATAACCATCATCAACAAGCAAGCATGATTGGAATCTTTTATGGAATGTTCTACAACGCTAACGACTTGAGAACAATTATGAAATATCATTGTGCTAGATCAATTCTTTTAAGATCATGGAGAATTGAACTCACGATAGTTTAAAAAGTCATTCCTCAACACAACCGATCATTAATGTGAGGACAAAAGCTGAGATAAGATTACTTTCTTAATTACTTATCTTCACTGGGCTCACGGCTAAGTGTCACTTTCCAGAAATAGAAAGTGTTATGTGGTCCTCTGAGAATCCAAGTAATCTAGAGAGATCAGAAAGGGAGTTTTAGAAATCGCTCAAGACAGATCTGGAGCCAGTCAAGGAACTTCCAAATTACTCCAGCTAATCCACAGAATAGGCAACAAAGAACTAACTACACAAGCTTCAAAGAAATCACTAGAAAACAGTTATAGTTTTTCTATTGCTATGTAACAAATTAATCCAAAATCACTTATTATCTCTCACAGTTTCTATGAAAGATAATACAGGCAGCACAGTGGGGACAGCTTGTCTCTGCTCTATAATGTCTGGGACAACATCTGGGAGATGCAAAGACTGGAAACTGGAATTCCCTGGAGTCTCATTCATTCAGATATCGGGCACGTCATGCTAACTGTTGGCTTAGACATTAGCTGAGACTGTGGGTTGGGGCACCTAAAAGTGGCTTCTCTACAACATGGTGACTGAATTCCAAAGGTGAGCCTTTCAAGGGAGAGACAGCCAGACTGAAGGCATATTGCCTTTTAGGGCTCACCTTCACAGGTTAAACCACATCAGTTTCACTGCATTCCATTAGTCTAGGCACTTAGAAAAGTCTTCCCAAATTCCAGGGTATAGAACATACCTTCACGATGGAGAAATGCCTATGTTACAAGGTAAGAAGAACGTGTAATACGTAGCCTTGAAAAAGACAATCTGCCATAACACTCAACCTTCCTTTGCATTCTCACGATCTAACCAGCACAGTCTTTGTGGTTGAGAGAGTTGAAATGAAAATGTTAGCAGGACAGCACTCCGTTCCTGCCAAACTTGGAACAGCATAGGAGGCAGGGCACAAAAGTGGGACAGTTGGAATGCTTCTCTCTGAACAAATAGAGGGTTCTGGGTTACTTGGGAGCAAATCCACACACAACGATTATCACTATCTCCTGTATCGGCAGACTATTTCTGTTCCTGTTGAGTGCATGTTATACAGTAGAAATTTTCTTGGGAAATAAGAAAATATTACTATAGAGTGCTAAGCCTCCACTTTTATTTATTTATGGAAAATGTTTATGTCATCATTAGGACTTTTTGTCTGGATTCTCTTATTCTGGGTGGCCCATTTGATAGACCCCACTTGATGAAAAGCACATTTCAGACTATTGTTGTTGGGTGCCATGGAGTCAGTTCTGCTTTATCAGGCCTCTATGGACAACAGATTAGAATGTTGTCTGCTCCGGCACCACCCACACAATCACAGTTATATTGAAGCCCCTTGTTGCAGCCACTCTGTCAGTCCATCTCATTGAGGGTCTTCCTCTTTTCATTGACTCTTGGCTTAACTAAACTTGGTAGCCTTCTCCAGGGACTGGTCCCTCCTGATATAATATGTCCAAAGCACATGCCAATAAGTTTGACCATCCTTGCTCCTAAGGAACCTTCTGGCTGAACTTCTTCCAAGACAGAATTGTGCCTTTTTCAGACAGTCCATGGTATAGTTACTATTCTTCACCAACACCATAATCCAAACGCATCAAGATTCTTCTTTTACATTCTTCATACAGTTTTTACATGTATATGAGGCTATCAAAAAGACCAAGGCTTGGGTGAGGTGCACCTTAGTTCTCAAAATGACATTTTGCTTTTTAATACTTAAAAAAGATCTGTTGCCGCTGATTTGCCCAATGGAATACATTGTTTGATATTTTGACTGCTGCTTCCATGAACTAGATCAGTACTAAAGTAATAATTCACTTCTGGGTCCTTAAAGTCTGAGTTCAATTCAATTATTTTTAATGTCATTGGTGGTGATGGTGGTGGTGGTGTACTGTGGAGTCGGTTCTGACTCATAGCGACCCCGCGTAGGGTTTCTGAGGCTGTAAATCTTTATGGGAGCAGAAAGCCTCATCTTTTTCCCACGGAACAGCTGGTAGTTTCGAACTGCTGACCTTGAGGTTAGCAGCCTGACTCATAACCACTACGCTACCAGAGCGCCTTTAATATCAATAAGTGTATATATTGTTGTTGTTGTTAAATGCCTTCCAGTTGGTTCTGACTCACAGCGACCCCGTATAGGGTTTCCGAGACTGTAAATCTTTGCAGGAGCAGAAAGTCTCATTTTTCTCAAGTAGAGAAAGCATGGTGAACCAAAACTGCACAACTTGTGGTTTGTAGTCCAGGGCTTAACCTACGAAACCACTGTGCTAAAATAGTTAAAAACCCTCTTACAACACTATGATTGGAGTGGAATAGCATCCAGAGTGCTTAGGTATTTTTTAACTGGCATATTCAATTTCTAAATAAAGTACCTTGAACAATAAAAATCCAAACTCATTCTCGTTTTATTATTGGTATTGCTTATTAACTGTCTTTTAGGTTCTTTACTTCTTTTTTATGAGATCGATGAATGCCTAATACAGAAACAAAGCTAGCAACTTATCTTAAGCCATAACTACTTTTCCTGTGAGCCCTGGTATAGCACTGTGGGATAAAGCATTGGACCACAAGGTCGGTTTGAAATGCATAGTTCAAACTCACCAGCTGCTCCTTGGAAACCCTATACAGGGTCGCTATGAGTCAGAACATAAAAACAATTTTTCCTATATCCTAAACCTTGAAGACAGTGTCTAAACAAAAATAAATAAATAAAAATCTTACGCAGCAGAATTTCAAGAGCTAGAAATAAAATACCTAATTATCTAACAGAAAACATTCTCCTTTACGAACACATTCCCTAACATCTGTTGAGGGACATTTTTTTGACCAAAGGGCCTGTCAGTGGCCATTAGGAGAGACACTTTCCTCAATGTTCTAGAATCTACAGAATCCTTGGTTATTGAAATGGATGGATACTACAGTTTGTTCCAAAGGATGGAGAGAGGAAAGGAAAACGGGAGCTTGGATTAAAGTATGGAGTTGCCCCTAGCCCTGCTTTGAACTCTCCCCGGCTTTTTGGAACTTAACCAAGATCAAACAGCCTGTTGCAGCCAGCACAAAGCCTCTGGTTCTCTGCATAAATTGAGGAGTCGATTTTGAGGTTAAGATTATGAAGTTTTGTGGTAACTTTAAACTGGCAAGTGTTGCCTTCACCTTTCATATTCCCCAAAGAAAGAAGGAATGCCCAGCTCTGTAATGAAACTCCTTTCAATCTGACCATTGTGTTAGGAACAGATTTCACACTGAGCAAATCTGCCCAACCAGACTCAAATGTTTCCCATTATAGCAGCACACGACGGCAAAAATGCAAGTGGCTGCTGCAAAGTGTGCAATTCTGCAAGCAAAATGCACACACTCGGTAACTTAGAAATGGTATCAAAAACAGCTACAGTTGAATACTTGTTTGCACTTAATACTGCTGTCGCTTCTTAGAGCCTGAACAGCAAGAAAGCAAAAAAATGAACCACAAACACATCCCATCAGATTAGACCTAACAGGCATGGCTCCAATTGTGGCAGGAGTGGCGCAAGGATAGAGGTTTGAACAGCAAGGTCGACGGTTCAAACTCACCAGTTGCTCCTCAGAAAACCTATACAGGGTCACAAGTCAGAACCGACTCATGACACTTAACAACAACAATTGCTTGAATAAGAAGTAATTGCTCATTTTCAATGGCTACAGCATATCTTACTAGTGCCCTTGGCAGGTTGGCAACTTATGTCTCAATGGAAAGCTACGGCTATAAAAGTGGAGTTTGAAATGATGCATAAAATTTTAAGCTCTCAAAACAGGAGATTCTATTCAGAAAATCATTTTTACTGAAGTCAGAAAATACTTAAATCAACAGAAACTTTCAATGTGCCATAATATAGTTCTTATTTGGATTCTTAGAGGAATTTCCTTCCACTTCACCTTGTCTCAGGATAAATGTCATACACATACAAAAAAACATCAGTTTTTATAAAATAGCAGCATACTAGAAGGCCATAAGCCAAATTAAAGTCACCATGAATAACTATAATAATGCTGATGAGACCCAAAATAGCACATATAAATGCTTTTATCCAAAGCTTCAGTAAAGTTTTTAGATGGTATCTTATAAATCCTCTTTGAATAATGGGCATTGTTATCTCCTCTTTATCAGTAGGGAAATCAAAGGTAACTGCTAAGGTAGCAAGATTCCTCTGAGTCACTCACAGAAATGAGATTGATCCCCTAATGGCGCTTACTACTTCTAGCTTCTAGAAAATGTCACTTAGGATACGTTCATTCTGTGGTTGTTGCTGTTGTTGTTAGGTGTTATTGAGTTGGTTCCAACTCGTAGGGACCCTATGCACAACAGAATGCAACACTGCTCAATCCAGTGCCACCGTATTACTCCATTTTTCTGGGAGTCGCCCTCTTTTGCACTGACTCTCCACTTTTCTAAGCATGATGTTCTTCTCCAGGGACTGGTCCCTCAGGACAGCATACCCAAAGTACAATGAGAGACTGTCTCAACATCCTCAAGTCTTTGGAACACTCTGACTACACTTCTAAGACAGATATGTTTGTTCTTCTGGCAGCTTATGGTACTTTCAATATTCTCCCTCAATACCATAATTCAAATGAACCAATCCTTCTCCAGTCTTCCTTATCCATTGTTCAACTTTCACATGCATATGAAGATATTGGAGTTCTGGTGTGGTGCTGTGGGTTTAGGAGCTGGACTGCAAAGTCAGTTTGAACCAGAAGACCAGAGTTTCAAGCTCACCAGCTGCTCCTCGGAAACCTTATACAGGGTCCCTATGGGTTGGAACCAACTCAAAGTCACTTAACAACAACAAGATGTCATTGTTTGGATCAGGCACACCTTAGTTTTCTCAAATGGATATCTTTACTCTTAAATACTTTAAAGAGGATTTGTGTAGCAAATTTGCCTAATGCAGTAAGTCCTTTGATTTCTTGATTTCTGTTTCATTAGTGTTGATTGTAAATCAAAGCAAAATGAAGTCTTTGACAACTTCAATCCTTTTTTCCTTTATCATTATGTTATTTGTTGGTCCATTTGTGAGGATTTTTGTTTTCCTCACATTGAGTTGCAACCCATACTGTATTCTTTCATCTTCATCATTAAGTACTTAAAATCCTCTTCACTTCCAGAAAGCAAGGTTGTATCATCTGCATATCACAGATTGTGTTAATGACTCTTCCTCCCATCCTGATACCTTGCTTTTCTTTGTATAATCCATCTTCTTGGATTATTTGCTCAGCATACAGATTAAATAAGTAAAGTAAAAGGATACCACCCTGCTATACACTTTTCCTGATTTTAAGTCATTCAATATCCCCTTGTTCCGTTTGAATGACTGCTTCTTGTTCTGTGTGCAGGTCAGTTTCTCATGAGCACAGTTAAGTGTTCTGGAATTCCCATTCTTTACAATGTTATCCATAGTTAGTTATGATCCACAAAGTCGAATGCCTTTGCATAGTCAATAAACACAAGTAAATATCTTTCTGCTGTTCTCTGCTTTCAGCCAATATCCATCTGATATCAGTAATGATATACATTGTTCCACATCCTCTTCTAAATCCAGCTTGAATTTCTGGCAACTCCCTTTAGGTGTACTGCTGCAATTATTTTTTAATACCTTCAGTAAAATTTCACTTGCATGTAATATTAATGATATTATTGGATTATTTCTGCATTCCATTAGGTCACCTTTCTTTGGACTGGGCACACATATGGATCTCTTCCAATGCATTGGCCTGGTAGCTCTCTTCCAAATTTCCTGACCTAGTTGAATGAGCACCTCCAGGGCTGCATCGATTTGTTGAATGAATTCACTTTATAGTCTGTCAATTCCTGGAGCCTTGTTTTTCGCCAACGCTTCAGTGGTGCTCAGACTTCTTCCTTCAATACCACCGGTTCTTGGTCATACACTATAACTCTTGAAATGATTGAACATCAACCAGTTCTTTTTGGTAAAGCGATTGTATTCCTTCTACCTTCTTTTGATGTTTCTAGTATCGTTCAATATTTTGACCATAGAATCCTTCAAAATTGCAAGTCACAGCTTGAATTTTTTCTTAGGTTCTTTTGGTTTAGGAATGCTGAGCACGTTCTTCTCTTTTGGTTCCCTAATTCCAGGTCTTTGTACATTTCACTATAATGTTTGACTTTGTCTTCTCGAGCTGCCCTTGGAAATGTTCAGTTCAGCTCTTCTACTTCATCATTTCTTACCATTACTCAAGAGCAAGTTTCGGGTTCTCACCTGACATCCACTTTGGTCTCTTCTTTTTTTTCCTGTCTTTTTAATGACTTCTTGCTTTCCTCACATCTGATGTTCTTGGTGTCCTCCCACAACTCTTCCTGTCTTCGGTCATAATGCTTCAAATATGTTCTTGAGATGGTATTCAAATTTAGGTGGGATATACTCAAGGTCATATTTTGGCTCTCGTGGAGTTGTTATAATTTTCTTCAGCTTCAGCCTGAATTTGTATATGAGGAACTGATAGTCTGTTCCACAGTCCGCTCCTGGCCCTGTTTTGACTGTGACATTGAGCTTCCCCATCATCTCATCTTACCGCTGTAGTCAATTTGATTCCTGTGTATTCAATCTTCCTGAGGTCCAGGTGTATAATCATCTGTTATGTTGTTGAAAAAAAGAGAGAGAGAGATTTGCAATGAATAAGTCACTAGTCTTACAAACTTTTATCATGCAATCTCCAGCATCATTTCGATTACAAAGACCATATTTTCCAATTATGGCTCCTTCCTCTTTGTTTTCAACTTTTTTATTCCAATCAGCAGTAATTATCTTGATTGCATTTTTGATAAATTTCATACTGAAGAAGTTGGTAGAATTCTGTAATTTCATCATCACTGGCTTTAGTGGTTTGTGGGTAATTTGAATTAACAGTGGTTTTAATTGATCTTCCTTCTTCTTGTTGTTCTTGTTGGTAAGTGCCATCAAGTCAGTTCCAACTCATAGCAACCCTATATAGGATTTCCAAGGAATGGCTGGTAGATTTAAACCGCCAAACTTATGGTTACACATCCAGCACTTATCCTACAGAGTCATGCCAGGACTCTGGTCTTCCTGGTAGGCATATGGGTATTGTACTATCACAGACAGCATTGTACTTCAAGATAGATCTTTAACGTTCTTTCTGATGATCAATGTGACACCATTCTCTTTAATTTGTCATTCCCGGCATAGTAAGCCGATTCTCTGATTCAAAATGGTCAATGCCAGTCCATTTCAGCTCACCAGTGCCTGGGATATTGATCTTTATGCATTCCACTTAACTTTTGACAACTTCCAATTTTCCTAGATTGATACTTTGTACATTCCATGTTCATTTTATGAATATATGCTTACAGCTGTTTCTTCTCACTTTGAGTTGTGCCCCAAACTCAATTATGTCATTAAGGTCAACTCTACTTTGAGGAGGTAGTTCTTCCCCAATCATATTCTGAGTGCCTTCCAACCTGAGGGACTCTTTTTCCAGCACAATAGCTAATAATGCTCTGCTGCTGTTCACCAGGTTTTCAGTGCCTACACATTCAGAAGTAATCCACCTCGCCTTCTGTCTTAGTCCAGAAGCTCTACTGAAACTTGTCCACCATGGGTGACAATACAAATCATGATATTTAAAATATCAGTAACATAGCTTCCAGCATCACAGCACTATACAAGGCACCACCGCATAAAAAACGGATGAAAGGACGGGGGGTGAAAGTTCATCCTAGAGCCCCTTTGATGCTGTTAGCTCAGAAGTCATCTTTGCTTGCACATGGAGTAAGTTTTATAGAAAATTTACAGACTAAGTAAAGTGGTGAAATGAGGGAAGGAAACGAATGAATAACAGAAAGTATGTAGTCTGGTGTGGGACTCCTCAAAGAGGTTAGAATTGCTCAAAAAGAGACATGTTTTCATTATGTGGAGCTCCAGTATCCATTAACACATCTTGACAAACTCAGATACACATATTTTATCCTGAAAGTTTCCCATTCTAATTTCAGAATTTAACATTATATGGAATACTTTCTCCTGATGTTACAAAATCTAATACAGTAGAGAGACTTCAAGCAAAATGGTGGACTAGGCAGACATGCTATACAGATCCTCTAACAACAATGATACAGGAGTCCAAATGAAACTGACACAGTGGGCAATCATGGAACCCTGAGCTTCAGAGGATAGGTTAGAGAGGTGGATCAAATACCTCCTGGGAGGAGAAGCTGATTTGTGGTGGTGAAAGGAGACCATCAGTCAGATACAGGGTGGTGGTTGGTGGTTATGTGCCATAGAGTTGATTCCGACGCATAGCAACCCTGTACAGGGTTTCCAAGGCTGTAAATATTTACAGAAGCAGAAAGCCTCATCTTTCTCCCACGGAACAGCTGGTACTTTCAAACTGCTGGCCTTGCGGTTAGCAGGCCAGTTCGTAACCACTGTGCTACCAGAGCTCCTTAGGTACAGGGTAGCCATTTTGAAATTTGGGAGCAGCTTTGGAGACAAGACAGCAGCATGACCAACAACAGAATAGGATTCCTTCTCACTCCCCATACTCACCTGGATAACAACAGTGAGGTCGACCCCCACCTCATCTACCCCCAGCACAGACCCTGCTCTCTGGGAATTCTGAACCATGTAGTTCGTCCCAGTGTGAGGTGAGTGCCCACTGTGTCACCTTGGCACCTGGATTCAAGCAGTCTCTACTCCAGATCTATAGAACCCACAGAGATTTCCAGGCCAGAATCAGACCAGCAGGAACCTTCATAATCAGCCATCCTGCCCCAGCTGCCTTCATGTTCTGACAGACACTGAAACTAGCAACCTAAAGAGCCTCCACAAACTACTTCCGGATTGGGTGTGCTGAACATGGACAACACGTAGACAAGTAGGAACTCCATCTAGGACTAGGAACTCAGCCCTCACATCCTTCCTCCACCCTCTGAGTGAGTTCCTTGGCCCACAGGAGCTCCCAAGAGTTGTTTCCTGTCTGGATCCAACAACTGCACTAGTTTTTTGTTTGTTTATTTTTCCTTTCATTGTTTCCTTGGTTTTGTTTGTGTGTTCTTTCTTCTTCTTCCTCCCTTTCCCTTCCCTTGATTTTTATCCTTACTGTCTTCTCTTTTGCTTTTGTTTTTCTTCTGTTTCTTGTTTCCACTCTCTTTTCCTTTTTTCTCTTGATTTTTTTTCTTTACTACTCTTTTCTTTTTTCTTTTGATCTTCCCTTTCCATTTTTTAAAAATATTTTTCTTCCTTTTATTGTCTTTCTTATTTTTTTCTCTTCAACAACTCTATTTTTTGTCCCTCTTTTCTCTTTTTAATTATTAGATTTTTTTGTCTTGTTGCTGTCCATTTTTGTATCTTTTTTCACCTTTATTATATTCTGCTTTGCTGTTATTTGCTTATTTGTTCTGTTTTGTTTTCCTGTGTGTGTGTTTTTTCTCTTGTATCACTTGATGGGTAAGAGCTCTGGTAGTGTAGTGGTTACGAATCAGGCTGAGAATCTTAAGGTCAGAAGTTCGAAACTACCAGCTGTTCCGCGAGAAAAAGATGAGGTTTTCTGCTCCCATAAAGATTTACAGCCTCAGAAACCCTGTACAGGGTTGCTATAAGTCAGAACCGACTCCACGGCATTTAACCAACCAACCAACCACCTGATGGGAGACAATGCAACCCAGTCACAACCAGACCCTCTGAAGCTCCACCCACTGGACAAGAGCCAATTCCAGTTCCTCTACCACCTGATCAATGATAGACATCGCCCAACACCAACCAAATGAGGCCACAAATGGAAAACAGAAAACAGTCCACATACATTTCCATTCGTTAATCACACCCACCAGGAGACAACTGCTAAGAGTTGTCTAAGAATACACCAAGATACAATCATCAACTAACTACAAGTGCAGTATTACCCCAACGTCTCAAAAGCAAAAGAAAATCTTAGCTATCATGAAGAAACAAGAGAAAATAGCTCAAACAAATGACCAAAATGCAGAATCAGAACATTTCTGAGGAAGAGCAGGTAATGGGAGTAGTTGAGAAAGAATTTAACAGAATGATATTTCTGTTACTTTCAATGGATTGACAGAAGGTTGAGGAAAGCAAGGAGAACACAGAAAAAACTTCAGAAGAAAATACTACAAGAAAAACAAAACAAAATAAAAGCAAATTTTGAAACAATACAAAACCTGCAATTAGAAATCCAGAAGATTAATTGTAACATCTTAGAAATGGACAATACATTGAAAGGAACAAAGGAGTAGACATGACGGATTAGTGACACTGAAGATAAATCTCTCAATGCTAGTAAGCTAGAAGAACAATCTGAAAAAAATCAGAAGAAAGTCTGAGATTTCTGTGGGACACTGTGAAGATGAATACCTTATGGGTGATCAGAATTCCAGAACAGGAGAGACAATACAAAGCATGAAGAAAATTGTTGAAGAGTTGCTGAAAGAAAACTTTCTTAAACATCATGAAAGATGAGAAGAGAAGTATTCAAGACATTGAAAGAACTCAAAACAGGATAAACCTCAAAAGAAAACTACTAAGACATACATAATTAAACTTTCCAAAATCAAAGACAAGAAAATGAATCTGGAGAGCAGCTCCAGAAAAATGAAACATGACCTACAAAGGAGAACCAATAAGACTAAGCTCTGATTTCTCAGCAGAAGCTATGTAGGCAAGAAGGCAATGGGATACATATGCAAAAATTACCAACCAAGAATCATATACCCAGCAGAGCTGTCCCTCAAATACAACAGTGAAATTAGGACATTTCCGGATAAATAGAAATTAAAGGAATCTGTAATGACAAGAACAACTTAACAAAAAAATGCTAAAGGATGTTCTTTGGACTAAGAACCAACAGCAAACAGCAAGCTGAGATTAACATACATGACAACACCATCCAGAATTCAGTCCGAATACAGAAGCATTTAAAGTAAAATGAACATACAAGACTGAAAATAGAGAACCAGAAATATCAATGTAAAATGATGTTAACTACAAAGCAAAAAGAGTAATCCGTGTAGATACCGAACTTCCAAATGGTGACTAATTCAAGTAGTTAAAAAATATAAAACAGACTTTTAAATGGAGAAAAAATATGAAAATATAGAATAACCTCAAAGAAAATTAATACACTTCACATCAAAATAAAAAAGATGAAAATAAGAAAAACTTAGTAAACATTAAAACAACAACAATGAAGAAAATGAAAAGAAAAGCCACAAACAAAATGAACTCAGTTCAGAAATTTATGTAGAACAATGAAAATAGCAATAACCCCAAAAAGCACACAGCAGAATGACTGCAATCTGACACATTAACCCACAGCACCACACTAGGACTCCACTTAACTGTATAGTGATGTCAAAAAATACAGAGTAAAAATATAGTTCTACTATTATGGAGTTCTGGTATGGCACTGTGGCCTAATGCGTCAAATTACAGTCGTTTGAACTGCAGGGTCGGTGGTTCAAGCTCACTAACTGCTCCTTGGAAACCCTATACAGGGTCGCTATGGGTTGGAATTGACTCGATGGCACTTAACAACAACAACTATTAAATATACTCAGGTTTTGAAGAGTTGATTTTAAATGTTGAAAGAGTTGGTTCAGAGTTTGTCTGGAATTCATCTCAATAACCATGCCTACTTGAATGGGTAGGAGCTCTCCTAAGGTAGGAGGTTATACATTGGGCAAGGACTCCTGGTATGTTGCTGTAAGAACAGGACTGGACTGCGAACCAAAAGATCAACAGTTCAAACCCACTAGCTGCTCTTCAGAAACACTAAACAGAGTCATTACGAGTCAGAACCAACTCAACAACACTTAATAACAACAACACTAACCACAACATCAGCAGTTCAAATACACCAACTATTCCAAGGAAGAAAGAGGAAGCTATCTGCTCCTGTAAAGATTTATAGTCTGAGAAACCCTAAAGAGCAGTTGTACTTTGTTCTGTATACATACTGTAACTATGAATGCCATAGCAGTGGGTAGGAAGGAGCTACTAACCAAAAGGTCAGAGGTTTAAACCCACCAGTCACTCCATGAAAGAAAAACACA
>NW_006408578.1:1347300-1358581 GCF_000296735.1 Chrysochloris asiatica | reverse complement strand
ATTTGACAGCAACAGACTTGGTTTTTGGGTTTTCCAATCATTTTAGGATATGACTAAAATTCTCACTGACTTCAATTTAAGACATTTGACCTACAGTATGTACATCGTAATAGTTGGACTTTTGAAGCCCAGTAATTATCCAAAGTTCAAGGGCCATCATTTATAATGATAGAACTTCAGGCACATTGGCAGATGGGGGAGTCATGTTTTAATACCAGAGCCAATTCCCCTCAATCATGTTATAGAAGCAACTTCTTATATGTAAGACAAGCTCTGAAAACGGGTTTTGATTACTTCTCAATTTGTCTTAATTTTTTTTTTTTTTTAATTTTTTTCAACAAAATTGGGAAGTAGTCCACCAAAGAGTAAGGATCATTACTCTTCAAATCTATAAATTCAAAGCCTGGGATTGATAATCTCCTTAAACCCCAACCCCGCTGCTATTGCTAATTAGAAGTGGGGGTGGGCAGAACAGAAGAAAGGAGAGTTGTAGGCTTTACAATAGGATTTGTCAGGAAGCAGTCCTGTGCTCAGCTAACTTGCTAACCAAAAGGTTTGAAGCTGGAACCCACCAGTCCTCTGCAGGGGAAAGATGTGGCAGTCTGCTTCCTCATAGATTGTTGTTGAGTGCGGGCGAGTCGGTTCCGACTCATAGCGACCCTGTATAGGGCTTCCGAGGAGCGGCTGGGGAGTTTGAACTGCCAACCTTACATTATCCCACAGGGCCATATCAGGACTCCTCCATAAAGATTGTTGTCGTTGTTGTAATGTGCCATGGAGTCGGTTCCAACTCATAGCTACCCTGTTCAGGGTTTCCGAGGCTATAAATCTTCACGGGAGCAGAAAGCCTCATCTTTCTCCCGCAGAATAGCTGGTAGTTTCAAACTGCTGACCCTGAGATTTGCAGCCTGATTCGTAACCACTACGCTACCAGAGCTGCTTTCAATAAGGATTACAGCTATGGAAACCATATGGGGTGATTCTGCTCTGTGCTATAGGGTCATTTTGAGCTGGAATCAACGGGACAACAGCTGGTTTTTTAGGGTTTTTTTAAATTTTCTGTTTGGTTGGGGGGGGTGGGGGCTGTTTGTTTCTTTCACTCCTCACAGAATTTCTGCAGCCACAAGCATTCCTGATGGCTGCAATTTCACAACTAAAGATTCATTCTTCTCCCAATAAAATGAAAATATCCTGTTGAAAGGTCGTGTGTTTGCTGATAACCTAACAACATATCGCAAAGTGTACTCTGAAGACAACCTACCGCAGAAATGCTTAGCCTACTTGGCAAAACGCAAGAATCTTGCACCTCAACTCAGAACAACTGAATCAAAATCCTGGGGGCCTGGATGCAGGAATTGGAGTTCTTAACAAAACTGTCATTTGATCCTATAAGCAAGTGTAAGAACGTCTGGCCTAGAGCTAGAGAAAATTTAAGAGAAAGCAAGAATAGAGGATGTGGGGTTGGGAGTGCATGGAATCACTCGTAAAGCATGCTCTGTGTGACACATTAGACCCACCTCAGAAGGCACTGACAAGGGAAAAGGGAAATCAACAAGGAGAAATACGCAAGTTCCATGGGCCTGCCCAGGACCTCTAAAACCTTCTGCATTAACTAAGTCTCTAACCACCTTCACAGGGAAGGGATTTTATTCTTCCTTCCTCACCAGCCCTCACACATCCCCTGCCCACACTTTTTACAATAAAAGATTCCTTTCCCTATACAAAAATTTCTTGGAATTTTGCTAAGAAATACAGGTTTTGCTGTGTCATTGTTGTTGTTGTTTAGTGCCTTTAAGTGGGTTCCGATTCATGTAAGCACCCCTGGAAGGTCGTCTATTAATTGTTATAGAGGACCTAGCAATGGAGTCCTGGTGTGGCGCCTTAGGATAAGCACTGGACTGCAAGGTTGGTTTGAACAGCAAGGTCAGTGACTCAAACTCACCAGCCACTGTTTGGAAATGCTATATAGGGTCCTCACTATGAGTCAGACTCGACTCATTGGCAAATAGTAACAACAATTAGATAGATTGACTGGCTGAGACAGGACCTTGCAGGACTGTGAAGAGGGAGGTGAGGGACCAGAGATGTTTGGAAACCTTGGTAAAGCTGGGGGCAGACAGAGCTAAACAGAGACAGAAGAGGGTGCAGTGACATGACCTGATACCCCATGCTCCTACTAGGCACAAAATAATGAATGAATGAGTGAAAAACTAAATGCTATGTATCAGGACGCCTGTATCTTTCCCCACATTAATTTCTTCAAGGATTTGACAAAAGTGATCTTTTTTTAAGGACACTTCCCTTAAAATACACAACACATAATTATTCACAAATATCTTTTACTAGCTCCACCCAAGATAAGAAGCTTCGTAGGCTCCAAAGACTATTGTGATTAACCTTCCTTGGATGAAACTTGAACCCACAAAATAAATTAAATGCACAGTTAAACTGATTTTCAACATCAAACTGGAACCAGGAATTGTCTTTTAAACTGTCTCCTGCTGTCTTCATTAGAGTCTTGATCTCTTGTTGCAAACCTATATTCCTTGTGAGTTTAAAGCAGATATTTGATATCCTTTTAATCTCTATTTATTAGGTGAGCTATTGGCAAGATTCACTCTGCCACAAATTTGAGGAGAATGTTCCCACGGCCACTCTAATGGGAGTCTGAATACAACATCTTCAAGATAAGTGGTCCTAGTGTGGCGCTGTAGGATAAGCACTGGGCTGAAAGGTCAGTTTGAAACTCAAGGTCAGCAGTTCAAACCCACCAGCCACTCCTCAGAAACCCTATACAGAGTCACTATGAGTCGGAACTGACTGGACAGCACTTAACAACAAGAAACGTTTAACTGGGGTCCTGGTGTGGCGTTGTAGGATAAGAACTGGACTGCTAACCACAGGCTCATGGTTCAAATTCACCAGCTGCTCCTTGGAAATCCTATTCAGGGCTCCTACAAGTCATAACCAACTCAAGGGTACTCAACAACAACACAACGACCTTTAATGATTGATTAAGATTATTGGGCAAGTCAAAGTATATCTTAAAGCAAATGCTGATAGTGAATTTAGACATATATCGGGTTGCTAACCTCGAGATCAGCAGTTCGAAACTACCAGCTGTTCCACAGGAGAAAGATGAGGCTTTCTGCTCCTGTAAAGATTTATAGCCTCGGAAAACCTATAAAGGGTCGTTATGAGTTGGAACCAACTCCACTGCAAATAACCGCCATATATGTTGTTAACTTGTTAAGTGCCACTGAGTCAGTTCCAACTCACAGCAATTCTGTATAAGGTTTCCTAGGAGCAGCTCATGTGATGGGTTTGAACTGCTGACCTTGTAGTTCTCAGTCCAGTGCTGATCCTACAACACCACACCAAAAGTCCAGTTAAAAGTTGTTATTGTTAAGTGCCGTCAAGTCAGTTCCAGCTCATAGCAACCCTGTATAGGATTTCTGAGGAGCAACTGGGGAGTTTGAACCGCAGACCTTGTGGTTCAAACCGGCTTTGAAGTCCAGCGCATTAACTCACAGAACCACAATTAGCTTTGAGAATATCAGAGATGGCACCAAAATTCATAGACTTTCTCTCCCTCTGTCTGCTTTTCCTGATCTCCTCTCCCAATTAGGGACCTTTTGTGTATGGATTGAAAGAAAGCTCCAATTCAAAGCATTCCTGGTTGGAACAAAGTTTGATCTAAAGTGATAGAGGGACCCTTTACCTGTTTGCTCTCAAATCCATTCCTTGTCCCTCTGTGCAGTATCACAGGGAAATTGACCTGTTTAAACTCCTTTTTCCCAGGGCCTGCTGGTCAAATGATATCCAACTGTGTTCAGTCAGGAGGATGCACTGGACAAGGAAGGGACAGTTGGAGGATAGGAAGAAGAAAAAGGCAAAGTAGTCATCCTTTTTCCTTTCTGTCTTAGGCCGTGGATCCAACTCCTGCCTGGTTGCAGCTCCCACTAGGCAACTCCCATTGGCTAAGCCTAGCTGGAAACCAGTTGGCAAGTGAGTCTAGGAAATGTAGTTTGTAGCTGTCAGTCCCTTATGCATGATTCCAAACAGATCAGGGAGAGTGTAAGGAACAGATCTGAGTGCAAATAGACAAATGCCCAACACAGAGTACAGAAAGACTAAGAATCACCAGAGTATTCTCCAGCTAGGCAAGGTTAAAAATTATATCTGACTCCAGTGTGTGTTCATTCAATATTTACAGAGTATTTACCAGGTGCTGCTGGTGGTGGTTATGTGCCATGGAGTCTGTTCTGACTCATAGCGACCCTGTACAGGGTTTCCGAGGCTGTAAATCTTTACTGAAGTAGAAAGCCTCATCTTTCTCCCATGGAACAGTTAGTAGTTTTGAACTGTTGACCCTGAAGTTAGCAGCCCGATTCGTAACGACTACGCTACCAGAACTAGTAACTGTGTAAAAAGGCCGTATTGGAGCAGTAATTAAGCTCATAGCTGCTAACCGAGAGGTTAGAGGTTCAAACCTACCAGCCACTCTGCATGAGGAAGATGTGTCAGTCTGCTTTCATAAAGATTTACAGCCTTAGAAACTCTATGAGGCATTTTTACTCCTTATAGAGTCTCTATAAGGAGCTCTGGTAGCATAGTAGTTACGTATTGGGCTGCGAACCTTAAGGTTAGCAGTTTGAAACTACCAGCTGTTCTGCAGGAGAAAGGTGAGGTTTTCTGCTCCCGTAAAGATTTACAGCCTCAGAAACCCTGTACAGGGTTGCTATGAGTCAGAACCGACTCCATGGCACGTAACCATCACCACCATAGAGTCTTATGAGTCAGAATCAACTCAATGGCACAAGCCAGTGAGAACTGTACAAGGTGCAAAGAATTCAAACATCAATTACTTATCATCCTAGCTCTCAGTTTCTCAGACTTAGGTTCAAATCCCATATCTACTTTATTTCCAGTTGATTTGGGGCACCTTACTTGAGCACGCCAAGTTCCCTTTACCTCTATTGTGACATGGAACATATGCTAGTATCAACTTCCCCTGATTGTGGTAAGGGTTGTTGTTATGTGCCATGGAGTCAGTTCTGACTCATAGCAACCCTGTAAGGGCGTTCGTTCAAGGAGCAGCTGGTGAATTTGAACTGCCAACCTTGTTGTTCAAACTGACCTTGTGGTCCAGTGCTTTATCCCACAGAGTCACATCAGGACTCTATGGTAAGGGTTACATGACATGATTGTTTGAAGCAGACCTCCAATGAGTATTTGGCAAATAAAAGTATGTCTACCAAAACAGACAAGGAGTTCTGGTAGCGTGGTGATTATGATTCGAGCTGCTAATTTCACAGTCAGCAGTTCGAAGCTACCAGCAGTTCCGCAAGAGAAAGATGAGGCTTTCTGCTTCTGTAAAGATTTACAGCTTCAGAAACGCTATGCAGGGTTACTATGAGTTGGAACCAACTCCATGGCACATAACAAGAACCAACAACCCAGACAGACGTCTAATATATCAAATGGTGTTATACTTTACTGGCTGCCTCCTATGCACTAGGCATGTTTTACATACATTATTTAATTTAATTCCTCCAACAGTCATCAAAGTGGAACAAATAGCTGTAATACAGCAGGGTAAGTCTGTAACTGTGGCACCTACAAACTGTGGAGGTAACACAGTAAGGGAGTTAACCTGTTGGTTTTCACAGAGAGGATGTGTAGGATTTCATTAGGATGATAAGGCGAAAGCTAGAGAGGGAAGCCGGGCCCTGGTAATAATAATAATAAGAGTTTAAAGACTCTGACTCATAGTGATTTCATATGCGTCAAGGGTAGAACTGGGACTTCTGGTTTCTTCCTTGGTTTTTATGCTTCCAAATTAAAAGATTGACTAACTAATATGAGAGACCTTTGGTTTGAGGGGGCGGCGTGGGGTGTGAGTAGAACTGTGCTCCAAAAGAATTTCAATGACTGTTTTTTCTAAAGTAGAACACCAGGTCTTTCTTCCAAAACACCTCTGAGTGGACTCAAACATTTGTACCGTTAGCCATTTAAACTCCCCAGGGACCAAATCAATAAAACCAAAAGCCACGGTCATTAAGTCAATTCCAACTCAGAACGACCCTATAAAGACAGAGCAGAACTTCATAGAGTTTCCAAGGTTGTAAATGTTTTAAGGTAGAAGACTGCCGCATCTTTGTCAGGTACAGAGGTTAGTGGGTTCAAACCATTGACTTTTCAGTTAGAAGTCCAGCGCCTAACCCAAAGCACCACCAGGGCTTTTTACAATAATGTTGTTGTTCAGTGCCGTCCAGTTGGTTTCGACTCATTGCGAGTCCTGTAAGGACTCCTGTAAGGAACTCTGGTAGCGTAGTGGTTACGAATTGTGCTGCAAACCGCAAGGACGAAAGATGAGGCTTTCTGCTCCCATAAAGATTTACAGCCTCGGAAACCCTGTACAGGTTCGCTATGAGTTGCAACCGACTCCATGGCACATCACCACCACTACCACCATAGGGTTTCCAAGGAGCAGCTGGTGAGTTTGAACTGACGACCCTGTGGTTCACACGGCGGTTTCGTGCTGATCCTACAGCTCCACACCAGGACTCCTAAGCGAATACTAACAGACAACTCATTCTGTGCCTGACCCTATGCTACAAGCCTTTTTGGAATCCTTCCTCTACTGAACACAAACTCATTATGGGATACCTTGTCTTACCATCTCCCTTTTATACAGAAAGAAAGTCAAGATTTGAGTTGTTAAATAACACCCCCAAGGCCACCCAGCTAGTAGAGGTTTGGGCCAACATTGAAATCCAACTGTGACTGACTCCAAAGCCCACACTCTGCAGAAGGATGCCATCTCTCCTCTATGAATTCATGGTTTTATTCAGAGTGAACCAGCACACAGCAGCCGCACGAATGACAAATTTGTGTGCTAACATTCAACAGACTGTAGACTCCTTAGGGGGACTGTGCAGACAGAGCCTGATTCTGAAGGCATTTAATTCTTTAAGAAGTCCAGCGTGTTTGAGTCCAGCTGCATAGCCCAGCTCCAAGGGGCTCAGGACAAAGGCTCCATCCTGGGGTGGGGGGAGGTGGCCTAGGTGAATAAGTGCTTTCTAGAAATAAACTGTGGAACTTGAGAGATGAGTTAACCCTTTCCAGGCTCCAGGCTAATATTTGGTTTAATTATCTCTTGCAAGGTTCTAAATGACACTCTGGTGGTCTCCCAGAGTAAAGTTATTTCTCAAATAGGAGCCATTTACTAACCTACTTCAGGCGTCAGTTCTCCTGTCTTAAGAAGCTTTTCTTTAAAAGGCCATTTGTAGGCAAGAGCACTATTTGTCTGCTTTAAAAAAAAAAAAAAAAAAAGTGAGGAAAAATCTTTTAAAAACCTCCCAAGACTGTGTTTAATTAAAAAATACTAATCCTTATTTTCCCTAGCACTCTAACCTTCTGTGCTACGAGGGGAAATGAGATATTTTGCAAATAAAAGAAGACCTTTTTCTCCTAATTTCAGAGCTGTTCAATTATAACCACAACTGCCTGCAAAGTTGAAAATCAATTCCACTACAATCTTTGTTAGAGCTTTTTAAATGCAACTGCTAACCTGTCTAGATGTTTAACTTTCAGGTTTCAAAACCTGTCAGTTAAAACTTGCTTACTGGTACTCCTTTTTCTCTGAAGCTATAGCCTGAAGAGAAATTATGTAGCAAATTGGAAACAAGGAACTAAAACTTGATGGCAGCACAAAAGACTAGCTCATGGGCTGGGGTGGAAGAAAAGACAATCCTCCCTGGGTAAATGAATCAGGATTAGAGGGCTCATCTAATGAGGTTGCACCTTTGCAGTTCTGAAACAAGCAGTCGATTTGATCCGTTCACGCAAACACCTGGTCTATTCCAAGAAAGAAAGAAAGAAAAAAAAAAAATTAGACCTGTTGTTGGCTGAATTTACCAGTCAATTCTGTTAAATCATGGCATGAGAAGCACTGGGGAGACAGGGCTCATTAAAAATACCATTCGGGGAAATCCAAAGGCAATGGGATAGTCATTACTGAACTAATTCTATTGGCCTGAAAGAGTTAATTCAACTCCTAAAGAGAAGCAATTTACTTTCTATTTCCCAAGAGGATGAGCCAGCCTCTTACAGCACATAATAGGAGGCTGATTTTTTTTTTTTTTTTTTTTTTTTCTGTCAGTCCTCCCCACTACCTGGGTAAGTCCTCCAGACAATTGACAAGCCCCAGGTAAGACACTGGAAGGGTCACTACCCTGGTCTTCAGTGTGGGCCATTGTCTGGCCCAAGGTAGGCTGGGTAATGCTGACTAAATCCTGGCACACACAAGGCAAGCACAAGGACAAATCCCCTGACTTGGTGTGTCTTGTTCTAAACACCTACTCAGATTTTAAGTAGCGCAGCCAGTGAAATCTGTCAACAAAAGTGGTTAAGGGATAGCTGATTTATTTGTGACCTTAGCATGTGTCACCAGGCACGAAATGCCAGGGTTATCAGCCCTGGATGGGCTCCAGGCCACAAATGTCCTCACCCACCATGAAGAGAAGGGAGGGAGAATAAGGAGGAAAGTGTTTGACGATCAACCCATTCTCTTCAAGATACAATGGGTTTTAAAAAATTCTCCTTATGAAAAATACTAAGTGTAGATCAAAGTAAACCTAATATTATAATGACCCCCTATGTGCCTATCTCTCAGCTGCAACAATGAATAACTCACAGGCAATTTTATTTCAGGTGCAACCCCAGTCCACTCTACTACTTTCATTTATCTTAAAACAAATCCCAGACATCATATCACTTCACTCATCAATATTTCAGTATGAATCTTGTTCTGGGCTGAATTGTGTCATCCCCCTAAAAAAACTGCGCTGTAGATCCTAACCTCTATGCCCGTGAATATGTGTCCTGGTGTAGTGCCATGGGCTAATGTGCTGGACTGCAAATCGGTTTGAGCTACAAGTTGGTGGTTCAAGCTCACCAGCCACTCCTTGGAAACCCTACACAGGGTCGCTAAGGGTCAGAATGACTCCATGGCACTTAACAACAACAAAATGCTTGTGACTATAATCCCATTTAGGAATGTGGGTTGTTCTGTTATGTTAATGAGGCAGGATTAATGTAGGGTGTAGATCTCTTTTGAGCTATAAGTAAGAATCTCTTTTAAGATTACATACCAGCAAGTAAGGAGAGACAAGAGAAGAAAAGATAGCAAGTCACATAAAGATTACCAAAGAGCAAAAAACTCAGAAGAGACCTTCCTCCAGAGGTGATGGAGAGAGAAAGCTTTCCCCCAGACCCAGCTTGACGTGTAGCTTCCTAGACTGTGAGAAAATATGTTTCTGTTTATTAAAGCTACACACCTTGGTATTTCTGCTATTGCAGCACTAGGTAATTTAGTACGCTAAAAGATAAGAACTTTAAAAACAAAACAACTACTACTCCTTGAAAAAAAATCTTGTCCTAAACCAAGTACTTAATTATTTCACAAAGGTACTAAATTTTGTTCATTTTGTTTGCCTGAATCAGAACCCACATAAAGTTCACATACTGTGCTTGGTTGCGATGTAGGCCAGATCCTCTTAAATCTATCTACTCTCTCTCCAACTGTGGCTTCCCTCCACCACCCTATTGCAATTTCTTTATTGAAGAAAAATTTCCTGTAAAGTTTCCCACAATTCAGACTATGCTACTTAAATCCTGGTGTTGTTCTCTGCTCTCTGTCTTTTTGAAAAGTGGAACTTGGATCAAGACAGCAGTTCAGATTCAAGTTTGATGTTTGGGGAAAGAGCAACACATAGTTTCAGCTACGTTACTGCATGCAGGAGTATATGAATGGCCCCAGATGTGAGTGTGCAAAGATTAATCAGGAACTGAAGAGAAGCAAGGAAGTCCTGGTGTGGCGCTGTGGGTTAATGCACCAGACTGCAAGCCTTTTGAATTGCAGGTCGGCAGTTCAAGCTCACCAGCTGCTCCTTGGAAACTCTATACAGGGTCACTATGGGTTGGAACTGACTCGACAGTCACTTAACAACAACAAGAGAAGCAACTGATGTCCAGGGAGGCTTGAACCAATTGTTCTCTACTATTCCCATCAGCCGGAGTCCTGGTGTGGCTCTGCAGGATAATGTGCTTGACCACAGGTCAGTTTGAACTGCAAGGTCGGCGGTTTGAACTTACCGGCCTCCTAGGAAACCCTACACAGGGTTGCTATGAGTTGGAACCAACTCAAGGACACTTAAAAACAACAACATTCCCATTAGCCACTGCTCTGTAAAGATTTAAAGCCTCAGAAACCTACGAAGCAGTTCTACACATATGGTTGCTAAGAGTCAGAATGGATTCTGTAGCAGTGCTTTATTATTATTATTATTATTTTCCTACAGCTTTGTGCTTCTGCAAAGATAACAACCAAGAAAACCTAAGGAAGTGGTTACGAATTGGGCTGCAAACCTTAAGAAAACCTAAGGAGCAGGTCTACTCTGTAACACATGGGATCGCCACGACTTTGAATCAACTTGATGGTAGTGGGGTGTTTGGGTGGGGGTTTTTTGTTTTATTTTGTTTTAGGATAAGCAACTTAGTATGTGCTGGATACTGCTAGAGGCTTCATTCAGTATAGGCGCAGGAGTAATGAGAGGAAATACCAATAATAATAAAGATGATTTTAAGACAGAGTCTTTTTCCCATAAGAAGTCCACTTTCAGTCTTATGGAGGCAGCAACACTGAAACATATGAAACAAGCACGTAATAAGGAAGTGCTAGAGTGTGCTGCACTATAGATGCAATCTCATTCCGGAGGTGAGATTATCTAAGAAGGCCTTCAGATAGGATTGTTGTTGTTAAATGCCATCGATCAGTTCTGACATATAGAGACCCCGTATGGGGTTTCTGAGGAGCTGCTGATGGGTTTGAACTCCCAGCCTTGCAGCTAGCAGTCCAGCACTTATCCTACAGCACCACATGAGGACTCCTCAGAAAGGATTGTTGTTGCTGTTAAGTGTCATCAACCGTATATAGGGTTTCTGAGGAGTAACTGGTGGATTTGAACCACCAGCCTTGCACCGCCACACCAGGACTCTTCAGATAGGATAGTATTCCTGAAATGGATCTTTAAAGAACAAAAAATATTTTTAAAGTTATTTGAGTGAGATTATAAAAAAAATTTTTAATTTGTTGCTATCAATTTTGAGTCTTTTTGTAGACCAAAGTAGAACTTTCTCATAGGGTTTCATAGGCTGTGTTTTTTTAGGATGAGGAACCCTGGTAGCTGATTATGAGCTGGGCTGATAACCAAAA
>NW_006408578.1:1330658-1344115 GCF_000296735.1 Chrysochloris asiatica | reverse complement strand
TTATCCTACAGCATCACCAGGGTTCCTCATGACTCTCCCAGACTAGGTAAGCTTGCAACAAACAGCAACAAAGGCAGCAGGCTCAAGGCTTCCAGAAGAAAGGAGACAGGGAATAGACCCAGATATGGCAACAGAAATATAAAAAACTGAACCAGGACAAGAGCTGAGAGGAAAGACCAATAGCTGAAATCCAAGTGACTTCACTGAGATTTCTGTTTGAATGTTAACTGTTGGGTCAGAGTAAGCCAGTTAAGATGTAAGTAAGTAGCCTCCTTTTAGACCTTGAAATCCCAAGCAGGGACCACTCCCAACCTCTTTGCATATCTTTGTTTTCCCTGAGTTCTCTATTACTGTTCCAAAGATTATTAGACCTATTGGAGAGCATGCCTTCAGGGAATGGTTGATGTCAGAAGTGGTGGAAAAGTAGGAGGGTGGGGTATATTTGACCTCTGCCTCATAGGAACCAGCTCTCCCTGATTCTTACGGCCAGAGTTATGCAAGAGAGTTCTCGTATTGCAGAAGAACTTTGTTAACAGCTGTTGAGTTGGTTCTGGCTATGTGTGACCACACGTACACACCAGAGCAAAACATTGCCTGATACTACACCATCATTCTGATTGTTGAAATGCTCAACTCCACTGTGTATTTTCAATCTAGAATGCTTATCTTCTAAGACTATTTAGGACCGTATTCTGTTTTCCATAGGATTTTCACTGGCTAATTTTCATAAGTAAATTGGCCTTTCATCCTAGTCTGTTTTAGCTGGAAGCTCTACTGAAGCCCTGCCCACCATGCGTGACCCTACTGGTGCTCAAAATTCATAGCTTCCAACTACATAGCAACAGACAATCCAATACAAACTGACATTGGTGTTGTTAAGTGCCATCTAGTCAGTTCCAACTCACAGAGACCCTGTATAGGGCTTCCAAGGTTTTACATCTTTACAAGAACAGAAAGCCTTATCTTTCTCCCACGGAGCAGTTGGAAGGCTCGAACCACAGATAATATGGTTTGCAGCCAAGTGCTTATTGTATGGAGCCGCCGTGCTCCTGTGCAAAAAAAAAAAAAGCAGATCAGAGAATTCATCCTATCATAAAATTGCTTTAAGTGGACAAAAAAAATCTTTTTTTTTAAATTCACACTCATCATTTCAAATCTTTAAGACATAGCAGGCTAAATTTGAAGGGGTAGAGGAAGTGGAGTCACAGTAAACATTCAGAATAAAATCAAGACCCAGTGAAGTATACAGATCTATACACAATCAAGCATTTCCTGCCCACAGAAACCAAAATATTGCTACCTAACCAAGGTAGTCTTTGATGTGTAGAATAAAGAAAATATTGTTTTTAAATGCCCGACACATCTCAAGTTCACCCAGTCCATTTTCCTTTCCAAGACATTCCATTCATGTCTTCATATATTCAAGATATGTAGTAGGAGGTAGAATGCCCTGTAGGCATTATATCAGGAGTTGCTTGTAAATTAGTAAAGATATCACTGATATACATTCCTGTACATTATTGTATCCAGTCCTGACTGACCCATATACAAAACGACACAGTAACGCAAAATAGGAGTCCTGGTGTGGCACCATAGGATAATAAGCGCTTGACCATAGGGTGGGTTTGAACTGCAAGGTCAGTGGTTCAAGCTCATCAGCTGCCCCCTCAGAAACCCTACACAGGATTGTTGTGAGTCAGAACTGACTCAACAGCACTTAACAACAACCATGCAAACTAATATACAGGTGGCAAAATCTGAACATAGGAAGGAAGGTAGATGAAAAAAAGATCAACAAAGAGCTGAGAATTGTTGAAACTGGGTAATGGATGTACAGGGCTGAATATGATATTCTCTCGACTTTTGTGTATGCTTGACTGTTTCCAAAATAAAGTTATTTGTGAAACTATTAGTATTAGGGACAAGGATGACTTCCACATTACATATTTCCCAAGTTACAGGAAAAAAGGACTCACTAGACCAAAAACTGTAGTCCTGGTATGGTACTGTAAGTATAAAGCACTGAACCACGAGGTTGGTTTGAACCATAAAGTCTGCAATTTAAACTCATCAGCCACTCCTTGGAAACCTTATACAGAGTCCCTGTGAGTTGGAACCGACTCGATGACACTTAAGAACAACAACAGACCAGAAAAGATAGTGCTTATCTCCTCTGCTACCAAGCTATTTAACTCAGCCAATTACTTCACCTCTGTGGGCCTCAATTTCCTTCTCTGTAAAATGAGGGAAGAGGAAAACAGAGCTAACATTTATTGAGTGCAGTCTATGTACAAAAATTGTGTAATTCACTTTAAATACATGATCTCAATTACCAGGCAGTTGCTTTCTATTATCTATTCTTTCATTTAGTGATTTGAGAGACTCGTGTGACAGGTACCATTCTAGGTTCTGGAAACATACAACTCTTGTCTTCAAAGATCTGGAGAGACAGACTTGTAAGAAAAATTATAAAACAACTGATAAATTATATACAATAACTGCTATTTATTGAACAATTCAAGAGGGCTTCAAAACGTTTGTGGAAAAATAGAATGCCTTCATGTACTTAATAAAATACGGATATATACATTTCTGTTATTCTCTACTTTCTGCCAAGATCCATCTCACATCAGCAGTGATATCCCTGATTCCATATCCTCTGCAGAATCCATCTTGAATTCCTGATATCACAGAACAATTCAGAAAGTCAGCAATATGATCTGGCAACCATGGGAGTGAGTGATAGCCTCAAATGTATTGATAAAGGTCTTGTTAGGATTTAAGTTCAGCTACATATATCAGAGATCTACCTCCCTCGAAAAATGACTTAAATATAAGAGTAGTTTCTTTCTTTCTCAGGTATAAATAGGATTGTAGGCAATTAGGAATAATGAGATGGCCCCAGTCTTCATTCCTCAACCCCTAGATGTTGCTCAGTCCACATGGTCAAAAATGAGCCACCTACCTCCATGTTACAAGTCACAGAGAATGGCTTTAAAGAATAGACATTTATATTCTAAGAGCTCTGGAGACAAAAATTCAAATCAGGGTCTCAGCCATGTGGTCTCCTTCTGTGAGCCTTTCTCCTAGTTCTGGTGTCTGCAGAGAGTCTTTGGCATTCCTGGGCATGTGTCTTCCATATTAAAGTCTGTATCCTTTGGTCTTTATCAGTAAGTGTTCGGTATATGGCTCTGTGTCTAGGCTTCTCTTTTTATAACTCAGAAGCTCAGAAGCTATTAGGCTTAGGATCCACCCTACACTGGTATGACCTCAATTGAAGACTAAACTATGTTAGATTACATTTTGGAAGATGATTAGATTATATTTGATGTAACATAGTTAATTATGTTATATTACATTGCATTGTGTTTCATTGTTTTGTGTTGCAACCTGAGAGAAGTGAGGAGTGGTGATTGTAACCAAGGATTATGAGTGGAAAGGAGGTATGGAGTAGATTTTGTTGGAAAAGTTGGATAGTTAAAATATCTTTAACCAGTCTTATGCTAATCTTTCTGAAAGAAATTATCCTATGATGTGGCGCCACAGGATAAGCACTTAACTTCAATGTCGGTTTGAACCACAAAGTCAGTGGTTCAAACTCACCAGTAACTCTTTGGAAGCCCTATATAGGGTCGCTATGAGTCAGAACCAACTTGAAAGCACTCAACAACAAGAACAAAAGAAAAGAAAAAATTAAAGAAATAGAAAATAACAGATGTTGGTGAGGATGTGGGGAAATTGGAACCTTTATCCATTGCTGATGGAACAACTAAAAGGAGAAGTACCATACGTCCCAGCAATTCCCCTTCTAGGTATATATTGTTGTTGTTGGTAAGTGCTATCAAATTGGTTCCAACTCATATAGACCCACATTGGATTTCCAAGGAGCAGCTGGTAAGTTTGAACCACCAAACTTGTGGTGCAAACTGACCTTGCAGTCCAATGCTCTATCCTACAGTGCCACACCAGGACTCCTAATCTCACCTTAGTGAGACTATAATGCCAGTGCATTGTGGTTTTGAGTGGCATCTCTCTTATAGCTAATGATGTTAGGAATCTTTTCATGTTTTTAGTGGCCATTTGAATGTCCTCTTTGATGAAATGTCTATTCAAGTACTTTGGCCATTTTGTATTTATTTGGTTTATTTGTCTTTTTAAAATAAATTATTTGTCTTTTTAAAATAAACCAAAAAATTTGGTTTATTTGTCTTTTTAAAATAAATTATTGAAGTTTTACATAATTTTCTGTTATTAGATGATCAGACTCGTGCTGGATATATGGTTTCTAAAGATATTCTCCCAGTTGGTAACTTGATTTTCATATTTTGGTTAAAATCTTTTGATGAACAAAAGTTCTACATTTTTATGAAGTCTCATTTGTTTTTGTCTTTTGTTTTTGTGATTTTGTTATTATTATATTGGATAATGCATTGTTGAAAGCTATACCTGACATTGTTGTCCCTATATTTTCTTCTAAGAGTTTTATGGTTTCGGTTTGTACATTTAGGTCCTTAATTTATTTTGAGTTTATTTTTATATACAGCATGAGGTTAAGATGCGGTTTCATTTTTCTGTATATCAAAATCTAATTTTCCCAGCACAACTGATTGAAGAGACTCTTCTTTCTCCATCAAATGAACTTAGCATCCAAGTCGCTTGCTTTCAGTAGCCTCATATCCATGTAAAAGTTGGAGAACCAATAGGGAAGACCACAGAACTGATGCCTTTGAGTTATAGTGTTGGAGAACAACATTAAAAGTATCATGGACTGCTAGAAAAAAGCAAACAAATCTGTATAGGAAAAAGTACAGCCAGAATTCTCCTAAGAAGGCAGATGCCCAGACTTCATCTCTCATATTTCGGACATGTTATCGGGAGGGACCAGTCCCTGGAGAAGAACATCATGCTTAGTAAAGTGGAGGAAGATCCCCAAAGTGATGGATTGGCACAGTGGCAAGAGCAACGGGCTCAAGCGTAACAACAATTGTAAGAATGGCACAGGACAGGGCAGTGTTTCATTGTGTTGTGCACAGGGTTTCTGAGTGGAAAATAACTCAATGGCACCTAACAACGACATTAGTATGTTTTAAAATCAGGAAGGGTACTGAGAAAACAATTCTACCACAAAAGGACAATTATTCTATGACCTCATATAAAAATGCAAGAACAGGCAAATGTATAGAGACAAAGTTTATTAGTGGTTACCAGGGGCAGGAAACAAAGGAAAAGGAAAGTTAGCAGTGATGGAAATATCACATTGCTTAAAGGCGGGGTTGTAGAGCCGACTCTGATCATTGTTGGCAATAAGTTGTACACCTGTAAAAAATAGAATTGTCATGTTATTTGATAAATGTATTTACAACAATGACCAAAAAAGAGTAGCTACTGGAGGCTGCTTATTTACAACCAAGTGCCTCCTGGGATTTGGTTTCTTTCTTTGGAGGTTTAGGGTCATAGTTTCATGGACCACCACAGTTAGCTAGGTGAATAGTGTGTTTAGAGCTCTGTTCTACCTCCTAGTGCAATGCATAGTGCTTTGTTGTACCGTGGAGTCGTTTCCTGCGGCTTCCAAAGCTGCAGATCTTTACAGGAGCAGAAAGCCTCATCTTTCCAACCCCCGCAGAACAACTGGTAATTTGTTATTGCAGACCTTGAGGTTAGCAGCCCAATTTGTAACCACTACCAGAACTCCTTAGTGCAATGCATAGTGCTTAGGGGTCTTAAAAGTTAATGAGTGAGTGGCCATTCAAGGCAAACAATTGTTCTCTATTCACCTGGAACAACAGAGGTAGATGGAGAATCAGAAATAGACTAAATGCCTCCATGAGCAACTGTTTCCTTTGCCATAAGAACAAAAGAACTGGATAGGGCCCAGCTACCATTACTGAAGTGTTTGGATCAAAGAGTCCATAGAAAATTCCTGATCAAAGAGATCAGGGGGAAATGCAACAACAAAAAAAGAATTTCCAATCTTCTGGATTCTAGACTTCCTGGAGCCATGGAGATGTGGATGAACCCTCTGAAACTATTGCTCTGAGATCATCTTTAAACTTTAAACCAAAAATATCTCTTGAAGTCCTCTTAAAACCAAATGATAGTTCAACTAAACTAGTAAAAGAAAAAAAAAAAAAAATTCTGCCTTGAGCAATATACTCTTTTAAGAACTTTCTATGTGAGCTCAAAAGATTAGACAGAAAACTTAGGGGCAGTAAGTTTATTTTAATGAGGGAGCCACAATTCAGAAAATGAGGATAAGAATGGTTGTGCAACCCAAATAAGGTAATCATTGTTACTAAGTCATGCATGTCAAAACTATTGAACTGGTGTATATATTCTCAACAACAAAATAAATAAAATTTAAAGGAAAAAAAAAAAACAAAACAAAAACTTCAGTAACTTAAAACAACCATCATTTTATTCATCCTTAAGTCTGTGGGCTCAACCTGGAGAGTCTTCTTCTGGTCCTGCCTGCCTTCACTTATGTGTGACCTACAGTCACATGGCTGCTGGACTTGGGCTAAATGGTCTAAGTGGGCCTCACTTTATATGTCTGGTGGTCATTGCTGGTCCTCATAATTGGAAATCACCAATGTAATAAATAGCTCTATAGGGCTGTAAGATAAGCACTGGAGTGCTAACCACAGGCTAATGGTTCAAACCCACCAGCTGCTTCTTGGAAACCCTATACAGGGTCACTGTGAGTCAGAACTGACTCGACGGCACTTGACAACAACAAAATACATATTGGAATTCTAACTGCGAGACTTTCAGATGTAATCCTATTTGGAAACAGGATTTTCTTTGCCATGTTAATTAGGTTATACCTGAGTAGGCTAGGTTCTAGATCTAGTAATGTGTTTATAACTTCTGAGTTCTAAAGAGGGTAGATTAGACAGGGATGTGGCGCTGTGGGCTAATGCGTCAGACTGCAAAGTCATTTGAGCTTCAATGTCAGTGGTTCAAGCTCACCAGCTACTCCTTGGAAACCTTATACAGGGTTGCTATGGGTCGGAATCGACTCGACGGCACTTAACAACAACATGTACGTATGGGGAGGAAGGCAGCTACCGTGTGAGGATCATCTACAAGGAAAACAACTGAGAAACACCCAACACTGCTTACAACCAAGGCCCTGATTCGGACTTTAAACCTCCAGAAGTATGAGAAAATAAATTCCTGTCCTTTAAAGTTACTCATTTGTGCTATTTCTGTTACAACTACACTAGGAAATAAGACAGCCTAGGATCAAATACTACTGTGAGAAATTCTGAAACTATGATATTGCTTTTCCAAACCATACAAACTGGCTTACCTGGGAGTTCAGTGTAGGGGATAGTGTTGGTCTGTGTATAGAACAGATGCTTGCCTGTTCTTCTGGAAAAAATGTAAAATCTTGGTCCTCACGTAAATTATTATTGATTGATGTTTGTTATTTTAATCATCAGAAACTACAATGTTGCTCCCATAATTCTGATTAGACAAAAAATTTCCCATAATCTATCCAAGAACAAATTGTAATATTTCAACTGATGTTTTAAATATTTTATTTCTGGAAAACATACACAGCAAAACCCATTCCACTTTCACAGTTTCTAGACATAATGATCAATGACATTGGTTACTGGCTTCACATTGTGTCAACATTCACGTTAGATCTCTTCTAGTTGTTTCCCTTCCATTTACTTAATCTACCTGCTGCACCCCAACCTTCTCAAATATGCTACTGACCCTTTGGTCTTCTATAGTTTTGTTTTGATTTTTCAACATAATGCTCATGGTAACAATCTTTACTCCTTGGGCTGAGCCATTAGCTTAAAGGTGACTTCAGGAGTATCAATTCAATATTTAAAGAACAATTTAGGGTCATATTCTCTGGGTCATATCCAACTTCAGTTGGTCAAGTCAGTCTGGGTTCTTTAAGAATTTAAAGTTTTATTTCCATTTCTCTCTTTTTACCAGGATATATCTATTGTGTTCTTCATCAGAATGTTCATTACTGGTAGCCAGGCACCCTCTAAGCAGAGGAGGTGGTGGTTCATTTAGATCATTAGTTTTGTAGCCCAGTTCCTTTTCTGATTCTTGGATTTCTTTCTTTCTCTTTTCTCCCAGATGAGTAAAGATCAATAGTTGTATCTTATATGGCTGCTCCTAGCTTTAAGACCTCAGACAGTACTCAAAACACTAAGAGGTAGAATATAAACTTTAAAAACTATACTATATGTCAAATGACTGCACCCTAAGACCAAAGCCTTCATTTTTTTATTTTCTTTAGAACAGATTTTTTTTTTTTTTTACTTTTTATTGTCAATCGAGTGAAGGTTTACAGATTATCCAAAAAATCATATACTGTGCTTCATTCCATAGGTTGCAATCCCTTCCATGTACCGACAGTTGATAGTATTAAGCTCTGTTCCCTTTGACTTTTGCACTCCTCCTTGTGTCTCCCACTACCTTCATCTTTCCTCTGTTAGCCTCCCTCTTCTTGTAAATTGAATGCCCGTCATACATGTTGACACATGTTTACACCCTAGACTGTGAATAATTTCCTCCCAGTTTCCTGATAACCATCATAGATTGCTTCTTTTATCATGAAAAACTTTTCCTAACTTTTTACAATATTGGTCTCATACAGTATTTGTCCTTTTGTGATTCACTAGTTTCACTTAGCATAGTGTCCTCCAGTTTCAGCTGTGCTGTGAGGTAATTTGCAGATTCATCATTATTCTTCAATGTTGCATAGTATTCCATTTTGTGTATGTACCAAAGTTTGTTTAACCATTATTCTGTTGCTGGGCATTTAAGCTGTCTCCGTCTTTTTGATATGTCCCCTGTAGACAGTACATTGAAGTTTCCAGTTTTCTTCTCCATTCTGCTCTCTCTATCCCTTGACAGGTACATTTAATCTATTTGCATTCAGTATAGTTATTAATAGGTATGAATTGATTGCTGTCATTTTTCTGTGTGATTTTTTTGTGGTGCTATAGTTTTTTGTGGTGCTATAGTTTTTTGTGGTGCTCTGGTAGCGTAGTGGTTACGAATCGGGCTGCGAACCTTAAGGTTAGCGGTTCGAAACTACCAGCCGCTCCGCGGGAGAAGGATGAGGCTTTCTACTCCCGTAAAGATTTACACCCTCGGAAACCCTGTACAGGGTCGCTATGGGTCGGAACCGACTCGACGGCACTTAACAACAACAACAATAGTTTCTTTCGGAGTCCTGATGTGGCACTGTGAGCTAATGCATCAGACTGCATAGTTGTTTGTACTGCAAAGTCGGTGGTTCAAGCTCATTGGCTGCTTCTTGGAAACCCTATACAGGGTCGCTATGGGTCGGAATCGACTCGACAGCAGTTATCAACAACTACTAGTTTCTTTGTTTCACATAATTTTCTGCTCTGAGTTCATTTTATTTGTGGGTTTTCTTTTAGTTTTCATTTCTGTTGTGTTAATCTTGACTAAATCTTTCTGAGTTTCCTCTACTTTCATTTTGCTATGCTGGTTTATTAATTTTATTTGAGGTAAAACTGATTATCAAACATTCTTCTCTGAAGAAAGTCCTAGAGATTTAAATCCAAAAAACCAGCCACTGATAACTTTAGGGAGCACATGGTGTTGCCATGAGTCACAAGAGACTAGATAGCAACTGATTTAGTAAAGTTCTGGGTACACTGATTGGCACACAATATCCAATCAGTAAAAATAAGTGTTACAATATCTTGTTATAATAATGTTGCTGTTGTTGTTAAGTGCTGGTGGGTTTGAACCACCGACTTTGACCTTGCATTTCAAACCAACCTTGAGGCCCAGTAGTTATCATACAGTGCCACACCAGGACTCCTAATAATTCTAAGAAATTATTATGTGATTAGAAAGTCAGACCCCTAGGAGGCAGTTGGAGTGGCAACTGCTAGTTGTAGTCCTGTGTGTTTCATTTAAACAAATCTATCCCCACCCAGGCCATTGTGTTTTCAATAGCCTCATATGGATGCGAAAGCTGGACAGTGAATAAGGAGGATCGTAGAAGAATTGATGCCTTTGAGTTGTGGTGTTGGAGGAGAATACTGAAAGTGCCATGGACTGCCAAAAGAACCAATAAATCTGTTTTGGAAGAAGTGCAGCCAGAGTGCTCCTTGGAGGCCAGGATGGCTAAACTTCGTCTCTCCTACTTTGGACATATTGTCCGGAGGAAAGAATCGCTGGAGAAGGATGTCATGCTGGGTAGGGTGGAGGGTCAGAGAAAAAGAGGAAGACCCCCAACGAGATGGATCAGCCAGGTGGCATCATTGATGGACTCAGGTGTGGCAGCGGTAGTGAGGTTGGCCCAGGATCGAACATTGTTTCGTTCTGCTGTGCATGGGGTCGCTATGAGTCGGTTCCGACTCGATGGCACCTGACAACAACAACAACAACATCCCTCATGCAAGATTTTCTTTGTCTTTTAGAATCATTATATGCACTGTTTCAAAGAATGGTAAGTATCCTTAAACAATGGCAACTCTGATTTATGATTGTCCTCTAGAAACTGAAATCCAAACTACTCATAATATTGCAAACCTAAGAATCGTTAACTAACATATCTCCCAAGTGTTATTGTTACTTTTGCCTTCTCCCTGGGAATCTGTCAATAATTCCACTACACCAAAGTTAAAAAAGTAAATTTACAAAAATAAATAAGTAAATAAGAAGCAATGAAAGTTTAAAAACCCTTTCACAAAGATTATCAGAAATCTCAAAGACCTATGAAATGTAATGTTGACCAGAATGGTCAACTAAAGAGAATTGCCCAATCTCCATTCCTAGAGATGATTAAAAATTGATACGCCCTTGGATAATTTATGGTCCAAGATGTCCTGGGGCAGAAGTTTCAACCACGCCTCCTGAAATGCCTTCTAGATTTAACATTCTAGTCAAAAATAAAATGGAGGACAAAACTGAGATCGAATTGTGTTTTGGGGGGTCTTTCCATATATGTAAATACTAGAGTCACACGTCAAAGTAATCTCCAAGCCTGAGAGTGAGGGTAATACTTTTACTATGGATTACTGGGGTCACAAACAGAAAAAAAAGTCTAGTTCTCAAACATGATTTTATCAAATTCTTTCATTAAGGTCTATTTATTATATTAATTTTTTTAAGACACAATGGCCAAGAGTGTGAAACAGAATCTAAAATATACTCAGGGAAAGCAATAGCATTCTACACAATATAAAAATAGAAATGTCTGTCACTGATACCTTGAGAAAAACTTCATGAATTGAAGACCACTCATGAGATGCAAAACTATAAGACTAGGAGTTTTTAGAAACTCTTTATAATTAACCTGGTGTGGAGAAAAGACATCCAAAAGAAGAAAAAATAAAGTCACAAATCATTTTAGAATTTTAAACAGCGTGATAAATGAATTTGATGAGTTTTTGTCTTTATTTGAGGGAAAGTCACTTCAAGAACAAGGATGGAAATGAAGCCCCTTGTTGAGTATTTTTACATCATGAAAACATTCCCCCACTTGTGAAACATCTCTAAAGTGCATTCCTCAGAAAAGACTGGGAGCAAAGCATAAAACGGAAAATACCAACCAATTTGGAAGCTCTCTCTTTACACACAGTGCTGGATTTACGATATTACTTCTCGTCCATTTCCACCCAAGGCACTAAATAATCAGTGAGTTGGTTGATAACTTATTTATCTTAAAATTGTGTATTCTATTATTGCTGTTGAAAATGCACATAGCAGAACATACCCTTGTAACAATTTCTACTAGTCCATCTCAGGGACACTGATCGCATTCCTCAAGTTGTGTAACCAATATGGTATTTATTGTGCATTTATAGACCGCTTCAGGCACTGTGGCTTAAGCAGAAATCTAGGGAAAAAGTGTTTGCCCTCAAGAAATTGGAGAAGGACAGGTACAAAACAACCTTAAGGTTTTTCAGTACTATTTATGAAACTAAATATGAGAACAACCTACTAATCCAACTATTGTTCTTAAACGCCATCAAGTTCGTTTCAACCCATAACAACCCTGTATAGGGTTTCCAAGGAAGAATTGGTGAGTTTAGACCACTGAACTTGCAGTTCAAACTAACCTTGCAGCCCAGTGCATTAACCCCAGTGCCACACCAGGACTCCCCATCCAACTATGCTGTTTTTGTTAAGTGCCGTCGAGTCCCTTATGACTCATAGCAACCCTGTATAGAGTTTCTGAAGACTGGCTGGTGAGCTTGAACCTCCAACCTTGCGGTTCAAATCAACCTTACAGTCCAGCGCATTAACCTGCATCGCTGTACCGCAACTCCAACTATAGGGAAGCCAGGTGATCAGACTAACCCAGGATTTTCTACAAAAATTCCATGTCCCCAGAAGCGCTCAGACTTAGGCAGATGAGGATGGATGGTCAACTTATAGCAATACAGTGAAATCCTACATAATATTCATTTTAAAATAAGCTAATAAAGATTTTTTAATGATATGGGGAAATGTTTATAATATGTAACAACAGTAATCAAAAAGCAGAATTCAATATTCTATAACCAGTATAATCTTAATCATTAATTTTTTATAAGAAAAAAGCAATTGGTACAAAATACAGTCATACACCACATTACATCTGTTTGGACATCACACAGCATATATGTCTGTGGTCCCAGGATGTTCTAATAGAGTTCAGAAATCCTAACCAAAGAAAGTGGGCAGAAAACAGCTTCCCGAATGGAGCAAATGTATCTGATGTTTCTTGTATGCAAAAATGATTGAGCTGCCGGGCATACTAGTATAACAAAGTGTACAGTATAGTGAATGGCAAGTCAAAAAGTATTGCTACTTCAGTTCCCGTTCACACTGCATGGGCTAATTCTAAAGAACACATGTTTAAACATGTCTTTGCAATTAGTGGATGGCTGCAGACAAGTTCTCTCAGTAATACACTTATCTTGGTTTGATTAAGGTCTAATCGAATAGTGATATATACATAACCTTGAAACAACAATATTCTATGGGTAGATAGTATATGTATATATGTGTGTGTATGTGTGTGTATCCCACAAATAGATGAGTTTTAAACAGGATATTTGTACATGGGTGTTTACATTTCCTGCTAACAACTATGAATCTTGTGGAGCATACAGTGGGCAAAATGCTGAAAACTTCTTAGAGATTATCAAAAATCTTCAGGCAATGAGTTGCTGGGCCTGGGGACTCAAGACCATAGTCTCAGAAGTCACCGTGATCAGTTGGCATACCACAGTCCACAAAGACAATGTTCTACATCCTACTTTAGTGAGTAGTATCGGGATATTAAAAGCTCATGAGTGGCCATCTAAGGTGCAGCTATTGGTCTCTCCATGTGCGGAAGAAAGAAAAGTGATGAGAATTGAAGATGCCTGGAATCAATTAGTCCAATGGACTAAAGGAACTTATGAACAACAGTCTCCGTGACTCTGAGACCAGAAGAACTAGATGGT
>NW_006408578.1:1310694-1328418 GCF_000296735.1 Chrysochloris asiatica | reverse complement strand
GAATCGCTGACCTTAAGGTTCGCAGCCCGATTCGTAACCACTACGCAATGCATATATATTGATAGTCATAATAAACACCTATATTAGTAGCTTATGTTACTGTACTGTACTTTTCTATCTAAAAAGTTTGCCATATTACAGTGTGTAGTTTGCCCTGTAGACAGCAACATCCAATCTTGTGTATCCTATTTGTCACTTAGGTGTTTGTTGTAGGTTTATCTGTTTAATTTTCTTTAGAAAATATTACCATGAAGTTCATCATAGCTTCCAAATGCAGCATAACCAATGCTAGTGAGGCAACAGCGAGAGGCAAAGGAGAAGTATCGATTTAGAAGTGAAACCAAAGGTTATTACACACAAAGGTGGAAAATCAGTGAACACTAGCTAGTTATTGTTCACAGTCTAGGCGTGTCTTACTCAACAGTCATGATAATCCTCAAAAACCAAGAAAACAATATCCAAGCTATGAAAGGATAGGTTCCACTGGAAGCTACAAGACCAGCAAAATGTGAGAGGGGCCTAGATCAAATATGGAGACATTGCTAATGATATCGATTGAGCACCAAACACAAAATCCAATTCCTCTCAGCATGTTCACAATCATTGCCAAGGCATGAAGCTCCCTCAGGATGCTGAAAGAAAAAGCAGGACCAAACTACAATAGGGTGTTCATCTCTGTACAAATCACACAGTGTCCTGGTTCACAGAACCTACCATGGGAGTGAAATAGCACATGATTACAGTTGCCTCTGCATAGTGGGATTGTGAGAAAATTTATTTTGTGTTTCTTTATAATTTAGCATACTTTCCAGATATTCTACCAATGAATATGTATTGCTTAATCAGTAAAAGCAATTAAAGGAAAAATGAAGTAATAAATTTATGGATGAAGATTAGTCACTTACATTCCTGCTACCTGTGTTCTTGTAGAATAATTAAAATAAGAATTCTTAGTCAATATTTACTGGAATCCTGGTGTGGTGCTGTAAGATAAAGCATTGGACAGCAAGGATTTCAGTTCAAACCCCTCCTCAGAAACCCTATATAGGGCTGCTATGAGTCAGAACCAACTTGATGGCACTTAATAACAACAACTCATTTAGTCAGATTCTTTATGCTAAAAACAATAAGAGCTACAATGTAGGTAATTCTATTATCACCAGCTTCCAGATGTAGGCACAACTCTCAAACATGAAATGTTGTTAAGGGCCGTCGAGTCGATTCTGACTCATAGCAACCCTGTACTGGGTTTCCAAGGAGCAACTGGTGCGCTTGAACCACTGACCTTGTGATTCAAACCGACATTGTAGTTTAGCACTTAGCACATTAACCCACAGTGCCACACCAGGCCTCCAAACCTGAAACAACAGCTGGAAGGCAGAGGAGCCTAGAACTCAAATTCTAATTTTGAACCACTGTATTACTCTTTCTTTCAACTCATCTCCTATTTTTCCCAAATTGTTCACTATATCAGAGTGAAGTGGACTGGTGGTAAAGACAGAAAATGAAGCTACAAAAATGGCAATTATTAATAGGAAGAACAAGTTTGGTGCAAAGAATGAAAACTAATCACGTTACACCATACGGCTCAGTTATAATTAGTATTTACATCATCATAATGATGTACATACTGAGTATTACCCCAAATTAAATTATGATAAAAATGTCATAGAGAGAATGAAGAGGATGAAAAGTTTAGGTTTATATCCTGGGTGATAGCCAGGGTCTCAATTTTCTCTTGGGAAATCAACTGATAACTCCTAAAGTTGCAAAGTCAAAAAGAAAGCATATGTTTTGTTATTCAAAGTTATTAAAATAAATATTGAAAAAATCAACCAAAATATGTTCAAGTGTCTGTTGTTGTTGTGAAGTACCGTCCAGTTGGTTCTGACCCATAACAACCCTGTATAGGGTTTCCCAGGAGTGGCTGATGAGCTTGAATCTCCAACCTTGCAGTTCAAACTGACTTTGCAGTCCAGCGTATTAAACCACTGCACCACACCAGAACCCAGTTAAAGTGTCTAGGAAGCAGGAAATAGGAATGATCTGAAGTTGCTGTTTTGAGTAGTAAATCTTGTAAATATATGAGACTTCAAAGTATACACATGCATAATCTTAATTTTAAAAGTTTAAAAGAAATTTTTTTAACACATTTATGTACATATATTGTTCTGCCTGTGATAAATCATAAAAATAGGATTTGGAAGTCAATAAAAATGCGTATTTTAAATGTTAGTACACATTATATAACTAGAATCGAGAAATGTTGGATTAATTTAAACTACACTTAATAAAGGCATTATGGTATCATTTCCCTACTTCATAGCCAATCTTTTATCAATTTTTTTTTTTTTAATCTCTGGCAATATGGTAGAATAATAGGATACTTCTTTGCATTCTTTCTCTCATAAATGAGTGTGTAAGTGAGATCATTACTGGTTATTTCTCTTTATTCGGTTGCGAATAACCTGTTTGTATCCTGCACCATTTTTTTAAATGCTTTTTCTTACTGATCTGAAAGAGTTTTTAGACAATTATAGATATCAACCTTAATTTGTCATATACTTTTGCAAAAGTGTTTTCAAGTTTCTCTTTGGAATTTATAGAGAAATTTGGTTTTCCCTTAGAAGTTTTTGTTTTACATGGACTATTTGTTCTTGATCCCCAAATTAACCTTTCAGTCATCTATGTCTTTTTACTATTTTACTATTTTATTTTTCAAAGTTATATTTTTGACTCATTCAAATTCATGTTGATGATAAAAAGCGAGGTAGTGATTAATCATCCATTTTGAATAAATTCTGAATGTTTTAGGTTGGAGAAGGTTTTGGCTATATGTACCAAAAGCAAACATTTTAACTTTTAGATTCTAATTTAGTTGAACTTAGAAGTATCTTTCCTTATTTTTAATTTTTATTGCATTTCTGTAGAAATCAGGCATTTTAAAAGACAAATGAAATTTTAATTACTTGAAATTAAACTAATATGCCAATAATTTTTATCTCAGTAAACTTTGTGATTATTTTACTTGGGCTTTTATAACTTTTTTCCAAAAAAAAATCTTCTTGTGATTTGGGTAAGTTGTCACAGCTTCTGAAATCTTTAAATAAGCTCTTTCTAGCAAATGATGGTTTGATAGGGTTGTAGAAAAGGATTTTAGGTGCTTTTTTTGTGGTCAGTAGTTAGATGACTTCATCCTTTATGTTCTAGCTTCTGTTCGTTATTGAGAGTAAAGGGGGAATTAAAGGGAATCTTTGTAATAAGATATCTCTCGTCTAAGCCATGACTTTCCATGAAGAAATATTCATATATCTCCTCATACTTAATGATCACAAATAGTGAAACCTTTTTCTAATTTTTGATGTACCCCATCTGAATATGTGCTCTGTAGGACTGAATTGGGTTGTGAATCAATTAGAAATGCCCAGAAACATAAATATGATTCCTTTCACAGACACATACATGCATGGACGGAAAATCTAATGAGGGAATTTGAATTCACTTGAATAATTAACAGTCTAGTAACTGAAAACGGGGGGCGGGTTGTGGCCACCCATAAATTTTTCATAAACTTAATTGAACTTGGTAAAAAAAAAAAAAATTATATATATTTAAATGCTAGCGTAGTGGTCACGAATCAGGCTGCGAATCTTAAGGTCAGTAGTTCAAAACTACCAGCTGTTCCACGGGAGAAAGATGAGGCTTTCTGCTCTGGTAAAGATCTACAGCCTCGGAAACCCTGTACAGGGTCACTATGAATCGAACCGATTCCACGGCACACAGCCACCATCATCATGATGAAGTAGAAAAAGCACAATACTGTCCGGATTATTCCACTAACTCGTGAGCAAAAGCAACTCAGTTTAGTTTAGTAAACACTAATGGGGCGCTTCTAAGGAGCTCTGGTAGCGTAGTGGTTACGAATCGGGCTGCGAACCTTAAGGTCAGCGGTTCGAAACTACCAGCCGCTCCGCGGGAGAAAAATGAGGCTTTCTACTCCCGTAAGGATTTACACCCTTGGAAACCCTGTACAGGGTCGTTATGGGTCGGAACCGACTCGATGGCACTTAACAACAACAACAACAATGGGGCGCTTCTAGTACATATGAGGAGTCCTGGTGTGGCGCTGTGGGCTAATGCATCAGATTACAAAGTTGTTTGAACTGCAAGGTCAGTGGTTCAAGCTCACCAGCTGCTCCTTGGAAACCCTATACATGGTCACTATGGGTTGGAATCGACTTGACAGCACTTAACAACATTTCATATGAACTAGACATGGTGCTGTTGTGCCCGATTTCATGTCCCCCACGATATACTCTCTTCTCGCTTATGCAATCAGCAGAAGCCTTTATTGATCTCAAAAACACAGCATGTTGTGGGTCAACCATCCAAACAGATGGAGACCTGGAAAGCCTGCCCCAGGCCTTTTTATAGGCAGTGGGTGTATCCTTCAAGCTGATTGGCTCTTATCTAAGGGAGGTTGCTCTGATTGGCTCTTGTCTAGGGGGCGGTTGCTGACGGGAGAGGTTTTAACAGTTAGGGTGGATTCTAACGGTTACTGGTAGATTCTAACGGTTACTGGGGGTTAGGGTGGATTTGGGTATGGGGAAGGAATTTCTTTAGGGAAGGGAGACTGACTCTTTAAAAGGGAATTTTTCTAGTTGGGGTCTTTTGGGTTCTTCAGTGCTAAGTATGTTGTAGTTCTTAGTTGCAGACAAACCAACTCCGACTCATGCAACTCCATGTATGTTATTGTTGTTGTTAACTACCATCGAATCAGTTCTGACTCATAGTGACCCTGTCTAGGGTTTCTGAGGAGCAGCTGGTGAGCTTGAACCACCAACTTTACAGTTCAAACCAAGTATATGGTCCAGTGCTTATCCAACAGCTTCATACCAGGGCTCCATGATTCCATGTGTAACACAATGTAATGTTCCCTAATCTTGACCATCTTCACAATCTTGGTGGCCTAGGGGACGCATCTTCCAGCGCTATATATTGGATAATATACTGCTGTGAGCTCTGTTAAAACTGGATGGTTAGCAGTTCAAATTCACCAGTCATTCCTCAGAAACCCTGTAACTTATAGGGTTACTATAAGTCAGAACCCACTCAATGACACTTAACAACAACAACATTCTGCAGAGATTCATAGCGTTTTTATTGGCTGATTTTCAGGAGTAAATCACCAGATCTTCCTCGTCTATTTTAGTCTGAAAACTGCTGAAACCTGTCCACCACAGCTGACCTTGCTGGTATTTGAAATACTAGTAGCATTGTACCCAGCATCATAGCAACCTGCAAGTCACCACAGTACAACAGATTGACGAATTGGTTGTGGGATTATAAAAATGAATGTGCCAGGGGTATTTACCTTGTTGCAAACATATCCAGGAATGTGGTAGAACCATACAGGGAACAAAGATATGAAAACTTCTTGGTAGTGGTGGTGATGTGCTGTGGAGTCGGTTCCAACTCATAGCGACCCTGTATAGGGCTTGCAAGGCTGTAAATCTTTACGGGAGCAGAAACCCTCATCTTTCTCCTGAGGAGTGGCTGGTTGAGTTGAACTACTGACCGTGTAGTTAGCAGCCCAACTCTTATCCCATTATACCACCAAGGCTCCTTGAAAATGTCTTAGGATTACCAAACACCTGGAGGGAAAGAGTTACTAGGTCTGGGGCTTGGGGATACCATGGTCATGGTGACTATCATTAATGTCACTAAATTATAAATGTAAGAAATGCTGAAATAGAAAATGTATTGTTTTATATATATATATAACCACATATAGAAAAGAAGAAATTAGGAGGGACCAACGTGCCTACCTTACAATAAAAGAAGAATAAAATGAAATAAGATAGAAGAAGTTGTATTAGAACTTAAATTCTAAAACACTTGGTTTTGTGGAACACGACTCCACAGCACATAACCACCAACCACCACCACCACTGTTAAAATGGCAGCATCAATGGACTCAAGCATGGCAACAATTGTGAGGTTGGCCCAGGATCGGGCAGTGTTTTGTTCTGTTGTACATAGGGTAGCTGTGAGTCGGTACTGACTCAATGGCACCCAACAACAACAACAACAACTGTTTGCAGTGGGATCTCTTACTCCATCTTGAGTCTTGACAAATTTATTCTCCATTTAAATTCTTTCAGACCATTAACCAGCTGTGTGGCAGTTTTGCCCTCAGGCGGGAGGAGTAGTCTTGTTCTCCATAGACTTTCCTGTAGGCGCTTTAGATGGAAGTTAAGATGTCAGGGTCCTATGATCATGAGTCATACTCTGACCACCAAGTAGCCAGGTGACAAAGGGCCCAAAAACCAATCCTGTAAGCTTTTCTAATCTGCAATTGTGTAGACAGCCCAACCGTGGCCCCTTACCCCTCACCCCACTTCCACGATTTCATAGTCTCACCTGCAATGGTGATGAATTGATCTGCCACTGATTATGATTTTTTAATGATTTCCTTTGTTTTTTTATTGTTCGTAATTAGCCTCCTTGTCATGAATCTTTTGGAACCATAGCCTCATGTTGATGGTCTCCCTCAACAGGTTGATTTATCTTTTTCTTGTTTAAGGTGTAATAAAAGGGTATCTATTAAATATATTTTAATTTGGAATCTTCCCCTTGCCCCGTTCTTGTTGTTATGTGCCATCATGTCGTTTCCGGCCCATAACAACCTTATACAGGGTTTTCGAGGAGCCACTGGTGAGCTTGAACCACTGACCTTGCTGTTCAAATGACTTTGCAGTCTAGCTCATTAACCCACAGCGCCAAACCAGGAGTCCAAAGTTAAGAAAGAATTTGTTGACACAGTATGGATTATTCCATGTGAAAAGGAAAGTCATTATGAGGTTCCTTAGCCTAGCTTCCCCTATAAAGAGAGGCTGAAACAAAATCATATATGAATATAGTTTACTTGGAATTATCCCAGGAAAGAAAAGAGAGCAATACTGGAAATACAGAAAAATCCACAGAAACAACAGGGGTGTCATCCTAAAAACCATACCGAATACCTTTCAGAACTGTTTCCATCAAAGGTGAGACTGTTTATATTTGGCTCCAGCTCCCTAGTGTCTGCAACACTGGCAGAGTCCCCGCTGTGCTCAAGGGGTTCCTGTTATCTGTAGGAATGACTGGCTCTTTCTCCTGGGGCCCACCAACCACAAAACAGCAGGAGTCAGAGGTGAAGGACTGGAGGTTTCCAACAGAGAAATTTGGGGATAGAGATTGAATTTGTGCTTCTGAAAAGGATCTCTCTCTGGCTGCTATGTGGAGAATAGATTTGAGGACTGCAAGATGGGGACAGGAAACTAACAAAGAAGTTATTGAAAGGATCCTATTTCTGGTGGGATAAAGCACTGGACCACAAGGTTGGTGGGTGAAACTCACCAGCTCCTCGAACCCTGTACAGGGTCACTGTGAGTTGGAAGTGACTCGATGGCACTTACAACAATCTTTACATGAGCTGATCACCAAGTCTTTTCTCCTGTGAAGTGACTAGTGGGTTTGCTCCACCAACCTATGTAGTAGCTAATCACTTAGTCATTGAGTCACCAGAGCTATTTATGTGTAGGGTAGATGATTTCTAGTCTGTGTCTCATTCTGAGGTGATAGTTCTGGGCAAGGGTTGATTACTCTGTAAGCAAGGAAAGCACAGGTTTACTTGTGCTTATTTATTTAGCCTGGGTTTCACTACATCAGAAACTGTTCACTGCAGACTATTAAGCAGCACAAGTGAGCCTGTGCTTACCTGGCTTACTGGGTACACTGTCCCTGTCAGGGACTGTAAATGTGAAAAGAGGCTTCCATTCTGTAGGAAGGGCTGTGGGGCTGGGAGAAAAATGACAGTTAGAACTAGAAGCTGTATCTTCGATATGGTAAAAAATGTGAAATTGTTCACTACAGACTTGTAAGTAAATACAGGTAAGTCTGTGCTTACCTTGCATTTTAAGTAATCAGACACAGGTTTCTGTGAATAAAGAAGTAATTAATTTCTTAATATGTTTAATGGGCAGAAAATATAGGATTCTTGATGGATCAGATATGTAATACCAGAAGACTCAACAATATCTAGAAACACTTATGTTGAAACATAAGTGCTAAGTAAATTGAGGCTTGTTGTTAAGTGCTGTTGAGTCGGTTCTAACACATTACCACCCTGTATAGTGTTTCTGAGGAGCATCTGGTGAGTTTGAACCGCCGACCTTGCAGTTCAAAGTGACTTTGCAGTCCAGTGCATTAACCCACACCATCACACCAGGACTCCAAATTAGGGCTAGAAGCACTTAACAACAACAATGGCCAAAGTTGGGCCTAGAGGCATACATTTGGGCATTGTTGTTATTAAGTGCTATCGAGTTGGTACTGACTCAGTCACCCTGTTTATTTCCAAGGAGCGGTTGGTAGGTTTGAACTGCCAACCTTGTGTTTAGCAGTCCAGTGCTTAGACATAAATTCCAACTCATGGCAGCCCCACGTGTGTCAAGAATCGAGGGACTGTGTTCCAGAGGATTTCCAATGGTGATTTTTTTCAGAAGTAGATCATCATGCCTGTTTTTCTGTCTCTGTGAGGATTCAAACCTCTAACCTTTGAGTTAGCAGTTTAGCAGTTTAGCAGTTTAATCATTTGCACCACCCAGGAACTCCATCCATATATCTGTTATTTAAAGGTAAGCGAATGCAGAAAATAACATAGTGACTGTTTTTTTTTTTAATTGAGTGATAGTTTATAGGGTAGAACAGTTTTACATTCATCCTATCATATTTAGTTTCATTGCAATGATTACAATCCCCTCCATGCATCAACATTCAACAGTATTTGCTTCTATTCCCTCTGGGTTTTTGTTGTTGTTGTTGTTGTTGCTTTGTTTTTTTGAGGGGAGAGGATGTGCACAAAAACACTCAGGAAAATATAATAATTTAAACAACCAAAGGGCACATTCTGCAAGCCTGTCTCCTGGCCACCAGCACACAGTCTTTCTCTTTCCATGAATTTGGCATCCTTAGCTGCTGTATCTCTCCATGTCCCCATCTCTGCTTCCATCTCTGGTGTCGCTGCTTCTCTGGATGAGTTCCCACATTCTGCTCATGCTCTTCTCCCCTGATGGTCCTAGGGTCCTCTGTTCCTGGAATGTAGGATTAACTACTCCCCCGCTTTATGTTACAAAACTTCTACCTTTATAGACAATCACAATTAGTCATAATAACAATTACTCACCATTGAATCATAAGAACCTTATCCCCATCTCCTTTCACCAGATCCATCTAAACAAGATGAAAACTCTTCAGTGGGAATTCTAACTTCCTCTGCACACTCTAAAACTAAACTCCCTCTTGAAAACTTGTAAGTCAGTCACTTTGTACCTTAACAGCGCCTCCCATTTTTGGTAGGCAATGTCTAAGTTGCCCGTCCCTATCAATCCTATGTACAGAGGGGATAGGATTGATCCTTGATGTGAAGACTCCTTTCCTCTAAGTTGGTATTTTGAGCTACTACATCCATAAGTATAGATCAAGTTCATCAAATTATAACAATTTAACTTGTTTTCTTTATCAAAAAAAATGTTTTTATCTTCTTCTAGTTAAGTTCTGATCATCCAGACATCGAAGCTAGGTCAAATGGGTACTATTTGCAAGTTTGGGTATTCTTATGCATTTCCCCTCACTTCATATCAGCTGGCTGCTTTACTCTCAGCTCTAGCCCTCCATGGCTTAGGTCTTTATGCATGGGTTCAGGAGTCCCCAGGTCTCACCATACATCAGATCAACCAGCCCTTCCTCTTCTCTCTCTCATCTCCAGGTCGATGGACATCTATGAAACATGATCGAACTCAGCCCATATCTTCAATGCTACCTTTCCCCCACTTCCACTTACCAGTAGACCAACTTGGTCACCAGAAAGTTAGCATGCCTGCTCTTGTGTTCCCTTTGAGTTTCCGTCTTGGAGGGGCATTTGGTCTGAAGGGACATGATTGCTTGCCTTGATGGCTCCCCAGTGGACAATTTGTTTCTTCTTGTAGTAATCAATCAAAGTGCCGTTTTTGTTTTTGACTTTTCCTGCTGGTCTTTCTTTCAAGAAGTATCTTCTGTTCCTGTAGCTGCTCCAGGCTGGTCTGCTTCTCCTTTTAAGTGGGAATGTCTCACCTCAGAAGGTTCTAGAAAGGGCTCAAAATTCTACCTACAGTACTATACTATAGTGAAGGTTTTGAAAGATAAAGAAGAGAGCCTGAGGACTAAGTTCTGGGCGTTTCCAAAATTCAAAGGCCAGGTAGTATATCAGTTCAGAATGTATTTGATGGCAAGTAGCAGAAACTACTGTTTAGAGTGTCTTAAACAGATACATAACAATGTGTTCTTGCAAAACAAGTCTAACTGAGCAGCTCAAGGCTAGTTCAGCAGGTCAGCTATACTTTGGGGGATTCAAGTTTCTTTATCTTTCTTTCTGCCATCTTTGTTGTTGTTGTTAAGTGCCTTCGAGTCAGTTTCAATCCGTAGTGACCCTGTATGGGGATTTCCAGGAACGGCTGGTAAGCTTAAATCTCTGATCTTGTGTTCCAAACCAACTTTGCCATCCAGTGCATCTTTACATGTCTTAAAGATCTTCGTCCTGTGGTTTAAGGATCATAAAATGATTGCTGTTTCTTCAGGCTTGCAACCACATTTCATACAGGAAAGAGGAAAGGCAAAGGGCAAGCTAGTCCTTTCTCGTGGAGAAACCGAAAGCTTTCCTAGAAATCTTTGCTCAACCTACACTTCCTAGTTCAGAACTATGACATGTACACGCCCATACCTCCAGGTGAGTCCCAAAAAAGGCACGTTGCCCCCTGAATAATATTGGCCTTTATTGGAAAGGAGGAGGGAAGGAATGATTTTTGCACCAACAGCTAGTAACATACGCCACCAGCAAATAAAAACAAAAAAAGAACCATGAGAAAAACTGAGGGGTGGCATGAAAGTTAAAAGGAAACAATAGGAAGATGTGGTATGGTACTCCAAAAGGCAAAGGAGGAGATTCTTTCCATAGAAGGGAGGGATCAGTTGGGTCAAATACTCCTAAAAAAGGATGAAGAGAAAGGGGGGAAGGGAAGTCCAGTGGATTGGGCAACATGGAGGTCAAACCTGAGCAGTTTCTGTGATGAGATGAGCTTGGGAGTCCACCTGATGTACACTGAGGAGACAATGGACTATGAAGAAGGTAGTTTGTGGAAGAGAATGAGGAACAAAAAGAGAAAAACATTTTATGCAATTGCTTTCATATTCTATTTTAAAACATGAAGAGGTGTCATGATCTCATTTCTCCCACATAGCACATGAACAGGCTTTGGGGTCAAAAAGAACTAGGTTTGAATCCTAATTCTGCCTTTAACTAGCTGTGATGGTGGTGATGATGGTGATTCTGTGCTGTGGAGTCAGTTCTGACTCATAGTGGCCATGTATAGGGTTTCTGAGGCTGTAGATCTTTACGGGATCAGAAAGCCTCATCTTTCTCCTGAAAAAGAACTGGTAGTTTCAAACTGCTGATCTTGAGGTTAGCAGCCCAACTCATAACCACTACGCTACCAGAGTTCTTTAGTTGTATGTATATATGTGTGTGTGTGTTTGAAAAATATACACAACAAAATATACATCCGTTCAAGGGTTTCTACATACGCAAATCATTGCCATTGGTTACATTCTTCACATGTGTCCCCCTCATTCTCTCTGTCCACATTGTGCCACCACCATAAACCTTTACTCTCTTTGCCCCTTAAAGTTCTCATCTGAACCTTAGAGTTACTGTTGTCAGTTTTCTTCACGTAGAGATCAATCTTTAAAAGAGCGAAATGGTGAAGTGCCATATTCTTTATTAATTGAGTTAAATTGTTTTGTTTACAGATGACTCCATATGATAACTTTAGTTCAAAGTTGAAAGATTATTTCAGGAAAGTAGATTTGGAGATTCCCCCAATCACTATGGATCCAGTAAGTCTGGTTTCCATAGAAATCTTATGTACTGTTGCACTTTTTTTCTCCTTTAGATCAGGATCCACCCATTGGGTCCTTGATCAGAAAGCTCAGTATTAGTAGCTGGTCATCATCTGATTCTTCTGGTCCCATGGAAAAGAGATGTAAATGGAGGCGATTAGACCTGCAATCCATTTCTTTCTCCAGTTCCTGGGTCTTCTTCTACTACTGTTCCTGGAAATCGAGACCAATTGTTGGGCCATTCCCACTCTCTTAATCACAATAGATGCTAAGCATGTGCTAGGTCACCTCTGTTAGTAATTTAGGCACAATTTTGACTGAGTTCCAGTGTGATACATAAGCTGTCCATCCTCGAAAATCAACTTAAGTCCTGTTACAGTGGAAAGAACATAGGCCCAAGAGTCAAACACCCTGGGTTCCAGTCTCAAATCTGCCCTTGAGTAGCAGCGTCCTTGGGTAGGTTCCTTAATAACTGTGTCCCAGGTAGCTGTGTGATCTTAAGCCAATTGCTTACCTTCTCTGAATCATGGTTTGTTCATAAGCAAGATGGAACAATCATGTCTAGCTCAAAGCTGTTGAAAGAATAGATGCATGTGAAGTGTCTATCATGGCACCTGGCACACAGTTAGTCATCAGTAAATATTGTAATAGTATTCTTCTTACAGACCAAGTCTAGCTTTTCTCTCTAAAAGGTCTAAGTGAAATTCCCATGAGGCACAGCATAAAAAAACACTGAATAACATTTATAATTTCCTTTGAGTCCAAACACAGAAAGACAATCAAACCCCATAAAGCTGTGCTACATAATACATACAACCCCAGCTACTCCTTAATGTTCCCCTATTTGTAATGCAACAGAAAATCATGTACCTGCTTGTCTCTCTAAGACTCAAAGTGTAGCCAGAGGGCTGAACAGCAGCTGAGCATCTGCCTCGTCCTTGAAATTCAGGGTCAGCAGGAGGACAGACCCGCAAGAATGCTTACAAGGGGAGTGAGCTCTTTGCAAGACAGATGTAAGAAGAAATATGAAGCAAGGACATGTGTACTAGTGCGTGGATAAAAAGATATGTATCATATTTAGGGTAGATAACTCTATTACTATTACTTTATAATAATTTTTATGATGTTTACCTTATTTGGGTTAGCTTTTTCATCGATCTGAGACAGGATATGGAGAAAGGGGTCAAGTCAGTAGGACAATCAGAAGACATTTGTAGAGTGAAATGAGCGATTCTAATTCCTCTGCCCTGGTACAGCACACAGAATGATTTTCCTGGCTTTCATTGAATTAAAGAGTCATGAAGATACTGTTGCTTTGGGGGCTTTGGAGAAGGTAGCAGAGATCTTCTAAGTCATCTTACCCTCTGGTAGACACTGAGCAGAGCAACTAAAAGACCAGTAGCAGTGGTTCATATACTGGCTCCACCATTTAAGTTTTTTAATTTTCCTGAGCCTTAGTGTCTTTAGTAGTAAATGAAGGTAACCAAGCCTACATTACAGTTTCATTGTTGTTGTTAGGTGCCATCCTGTCAGTACCGACTCATAGTAACCCTATGCACAACAGAAGGAAACACTATGCAGTCCTGAGCCAACCTCCCAATTTTTCTACATTTGAGTCCATAGTTGCTGCCACTGTGCCAATCCATCTCCCTGGATTGACAGACAGTTTCATTAGAAAGACTAAATTGAATCATGTGTACAAAGGGGTTCCTAGGTGGCACGAGGGTTAATGCACTTGGCAGCTAGCTCAAATCCAGTCCATCCAGATGTGTCTCAGAAGAAACACCTGGTGATCTACTGAAAAACTCAAATTGACACACATAGTATCACCATCAGTGGGAGTCGACTCTATGACACTGGTTTAGACAAGATTCGGTGCCCCAAAGTGAGCTCTTGGTAGTCAGACAGTACTTTTCTGCTGTAACCTATCGTAATATATCATTCGTTCCCTGTCTGACACATGTGTGCCCCACACATATGTCCCTAGGCATGGGATGATCATTATCTTGAGTTCTCTGTGAAGCAAATGCTGATGAAGATGTAAGTACAAAAGGTTTCCCAGGAGACACCTGTGAAGTAAAAAGAAGGTAGCAGGGTTTGGCATGGGGAGCCTGCAGACCAGGGTGAGCACTGGACAAGTCTCTGGCAAGCCAATGGCACCCTAGAGTGGAGTGCCCATTAGGGGAGACCACATGAAGTAGAACTAGCCAAGCGCTGCTAGCTAGCCCCACCTGTTCAGTCATTGAGAGGAGTGTGACCTCATCTCCAAAGTAGAGGTGGGCTACAGATAGCCAGAGGCTGACAACCCAGCAACTAGTCCTTTCAAGATATGCATCTCCCGTGTTTGTTTTGCCTCTGAAAACAAAAATCCTTTTAAACAAGCACTAGGAAATTCTTTAGAATAAACACTAGAAAGAAAAAGAAGATATTGTAGGATTTGTTAGTCTCCCCAATGCTGTATTTGTCTGTGGTGGCAATTGGAAAGAGGGGAAGAAAAAGGAAAAGAGGAAGAAGAGGACAAAGAAAATGAGGAGAAAGGAAAAGCAGAAGAGGAAGGAAAGGGAGAAGGGAAGAAATAAGCAGAAGAGGAGGGGAAGAAGGGGAGTAGTAGCAGTAAGAGGCCTTATCTCTGGTTCCCAGCCTTTTAAAGGCTGGGCTTAGGGGACATATGATCCATTTTGTCTTCAAGACTGGGTGAACGCCCACCATGTACAGCTCCATGTTTGCTAAACTGAAGACAGAAAAGCCAAAGGGCCCCCTCTGCAACAAAAAGCAAGAGTGCTCTGCAAAGACATGGTTGAGAACAAAATTCATATATTCCTCTTCTAGTATTTATTAATAACAATAACAACACAAACCTGTTGCATTGAGCAAATCTGCTGCACGAGACCTCTTTAAAGAGTTGAAGAGCAAAGACGTCAGTTTGAGGACTAAGATGCTATTTTCAATAACCTCATATACATGCAAAAGTTGGACAGTGAATAAGAAAGACCGTAGAAGAATTGATGCTTTTGAGTTATGGTGTTGGAGGAGAATATTGAAAGTACCATGAGCTGTCAAAAAAAGCTACAGATCTGTGTTGTAAGAAGTGCAGCCAGAGTGCTCCTTGGAGACCAGGATGGCCAGACTTCATCGCTCATACTTTGGACACATTGTCAGGAGGGACCACTCGCTGGAGAAGGATATCATGTTTGGTAAGGTGGTGGTGGTGGTTATGTGCTGTGGAGACACTTCTGACTCATAGTGACCCTGTACAGGGTTTCCGGGGCTGTAAATCTTTACGGGAGCAGAAAGCCTCATCTTTCTCCCGCGGAACAGCTGGTAGTTTCGAACTTCTGACTTTAAGGTTAGCAGCCCAGTTTGCAACCACTATGCTACCAGAGCTTCTTTGGTAAGATGGAGGGTAGGAGAATAAGGAAAACCCCCAGCGAGATGGATTGGCACAGTAGCAACAGCAGTGGGCTCAGGTGTAGCAATGATTGTGAGGTTGGCCCAGAACTGAGCAGTGTTTCCTTCTGTTGTGCATAGGGTTGCTATGGGTTGGTGTCAACTCAATGGCACCTAACAATAACATCTATGTATTCTGCCATTCTGCCTGAGAAAGGTGAGGCAGTCTGTTTCTATAAAAACATATAGCCTTGAGAAGTCTATAGGGCAGTTCTACTCTGCCCTATGTGGTTGTTTTAAGTGCTCTCAAGTCGGTTCTGAATCATAGTGACCCAGTATAGGGTTTCTGAGGCAGTATATATTTCTTGTACATAAAGATAAGAAAGCCTTATCGTTCACCCACAGAGCAACTGGTGGACTCAAACTGCTGACCTTGTGGTTCACCGGCCAATGCTTATCATACAGAGACTCTGTGCTTCCTGTGTTGTTGTTTAGTGCTGTCGAGTTGGTTCCAACTCATAGGGACCATGTATAGGGTTTCCAAGGAGCGCCTGGTGGTAAGCTTGAATTCCTGACCTTATAGTTCAAACTGACTTTGCAAGTCCAGCGCATTTGCCCGCAGCACCATAGCAGGACTTCCTATAGGATCTTCAGAATCCACCCAAAGGCACCATAGCAGGACTTCCTATAGGATCTTCAGAATCCACCCAAAGGCAGAAGGTACGCTGAACACTTATCTGAATTAATTTACTTAATCTTTGCAACAACTACTGCTTGTTATGTGGCGCTAAGGTTTAATGAGCTGGACTGCAAAGTCAGTTTGAACCACAAGGTCGCTATGGGTCAGAACCAACTCAATGGCACTTAACAACAAAACCCATTTTATAGCTGTGGAAACAGGTTTTCTAAATTATTGTCTGAGACCATGGAGTTAATAAATGGTAAATCTTTCTAATGAACTAAGATTCTCAGATTCTCAAAACCCATCCTCTTAATCACAATAGATGCTAAGCATGTGCTAGTTTACCTCTGTTAGTAATTTAGGCACAATTTTGACTGAGTTCCAGTGTGATACATAAGCTGTCCATCCTCCAAACTCAACTTAAGTCCTGTTACAGTGGAAAGACCATAGGCCCAAGAGTCAAATACCCTGGGTTCTAGTCTCAAATCTGCCCTTGAGTAGCAGCATCCTTGGGTAGGTTCCTTCATAGCTTATCAGCCTTATTTTTACTCCTTATCTTGGAACTGAAGAGGTATGTGAGATCATCTCTTTGATTCTTTCCAGCTGTGCAGCCCTGTAGTTACTCTGTAGCAAGAGTGAACTATCCCCCAAACAATTCCAGGTTAGATATGTATCCTAGGCTCTTGGACATGCCTTCATTTTATAAGGAAGAAAATAACATCACAGTTGAATATGAAATCAATCCAGATTGTTAATGGAGAATCAGAGAAGGGGCAATTTGTTTTCTCATAGTTATGAATAAGACCTTTCCCCTAGGAGAGGCTCGTCTGGTTTTCTCCTTTACTAGCGCCAGACCTTTTCCCCTTCGAGAACACACTCATTTCCCCCTGCAGAAAGGAAAGAGCCTCACGCACGCCCAAACCTGAAATCCTTCCAGTTTAGATGTGCTTTGGGCCTACAGAGGCTTTTATTCCCTCTTTTATGAAATGAATCATGATTAGTAATAGCCAGAAGGTGAGGAATTACAGTCATGCCTTATTACTGAAGATGAGTCTTCACCACACTGGTGCAATGGCCAAGGATTTCATCAACTGGAAAAGAGCATGAGCCCTAGGGATTCAAACCCACGTCCCAGAGAAGGGCTTTGTTACTAGACTGTTGGAAAAGACTAAAAGCACTGTTAGTCTATTGCATTTGTCCATCTACTTCCTAGTAAATTCATAAATTACACACACACACACACACACACATATATATATATACTCTGGTAGCGTAGTGGTTATGAATCGGGCAGCGAACCCAAGGTCAGCAGTTCGAAAATACCAGCTGCTCCGTGGGAGAAAGATGAGGTATTCTGCTCCCATAAAGATTTACAGCCTTGGAAACCCTCTACAGAGTCTCTATGAGTTGGAACCGACTCCACAGCACATAAGAGCAACAACAACATACATATATATAAAGAGAGACAGAGAGTCCTGGTGTGGCGCTGTGGGCTAAAGCATCAGACTGCAAAGTTGTTAGAACTGCAAGGTCGGTGATTCAAGCTCACCAGCTGCTTCTTGGAAACCCTATATAGGATTACTATGGGTCGGTCGGAATCGACTCAACAGCACTTCACAGCAACAACAATATATATATGGACTCCTGGTGTGGTGCTGTAGGATCAGCACTGTACTGCA
>NW_006408578.1:1306360-1309174 GCF_000296735.1 Chrysochloris asiatica | reverse complement strand
AGAACCAACTTGACAGCACATAAGAATAACAACATATATATACCTTTAAAGTTCTTTCAAGCATTACTGTTGCTCAAAATGGATAAAATTCCTTTCTGATAAGACAAAAATCAGTAGAATATTTCACATAACAATAATTTCCCACAAAATTCTTTCCCTTCTGAGAAGTTTACCTAACCAAACTATAAAAGCCACTTTTATACAGAAGTGGTTAAAGAGGCTGGATGGCTACTAACTGTTCACATTGGTTTGAGTGTCTTGAATACTTCTTGGATAATCAGTCTCAAACTAAAACACCGGGGGTGGGGGTGGGGGTGGGGTGGGGGTGCTGGAATAGAGAAAGCAGTTCATACTCTCAGGGACATAGGGAAATAAAATATATGGGGGGGGGAGAGTGACTGAGTTAGCATTACTCATTAAATATAAAGTCACCCTCCCACCCCACCCCCATTCCTTCCTTTTACTTTGAGAACTAATGTTTTTGTCACCACAAGTGCAAATGAGGCTTATTCATTCATGGGAGTCTGGTTGAGCCTGACCCCTTTACTAACTGAGCAGTGGATTGTTAAATCTAATAAGGATATGCACATTTGTTCTAAGAACATTTGCATAGCTTTAGGGTAAGATGCAAGTTGACCTGCAGTGAAAATAAAATATTAAGTACTTAACATTTTACCATAAAGAGTTGTCAGATGTCAAATCTTGTAGGATTTGATGTCTTATAATTTGATGCAGCTTCAATTATCTTCTCTTACTGCATTTGGTCTTCCACCACCTTCCACAATTCACCCCACCTCTCTAGGTCCTCCCTATGGTGTTTAAATGACCAAACCAACCCATACATACACAAAGGAAATCTGACCTTGCTCCCTTTAATTACAGTATATTCAAATGGTAAATGATTTTATTTGCCTTTGAAGGAAAAATTGAAAGTATTAGGGCTGGAATGGAAAAGTTCTTAAAATACTTCCCTTCATATCTTGACAGTATCAACTCAGAGATAACTACAGTCCCCTATAAGAGACAAAGAATCTATACTCACAGAATTTATATTCCGGTGTAAAATACAAACAGGAAACAAATGAGACAGGGATGCTCTGAAGAACATAATAAGCTCAGAGTAAGGAGATAAGAATTGGGATGGAGGTCAGAGAAGTTCTTGCTACAAAGATCACGTTTTAGCAGGTTGGTGGTTCAAACCCATCAACTGCTCCTCAGAAACCCTGCTCAGGGTTGCTATGATTTGGAATCGACCCTATATCACATAACAACAAATATGCGGGAGTATGGCCTGGTCCAGATAGAAAGACAGTTTGGGTGACTTGAACTTATGAGCTAAGGAAAAAGTTTGTTGTTGTTGTTAGTCACCATCAAGTCGGTACTGATTCCTAGAGACCCTATGCACAACAGAAGGAAACAGTACCCAGTGCTGTGCCAACCTCACCATCATTGCTATGCCCGAACCCAATGCCGCTGCCACTGTGTCACTCTATCTCACTGTAGTCTTCTTTTTCTCTGACCCTCCATTTTACCAAACATGATATCCTTCTCCAGTGGCTGGTCCCTCCTGGTCATATGTCTGAAGTATGAGAGATAAAGTCTGACAATCCTGCCTTCCAAGGAGCATTGTGACTATACTTCTTCCAACACAGATCCGTTTGTTCTTTTGGTGGTCTACGGTACTTTCAATAATCTCCAATACTGTAACTGAACTGCATCAATTCTTCTAAGGTCTTCCATATTCACTGTCCAGCTTTTGCATGCATATGAGGTTATTGAAAATACCATGCAAGGCTTGGGTCAGTCACATCTTAATCCTCAAACTGACATCTTTGTTCTTCAATACTTTAAAGAAGTCTTGTGCAGCAGATTTACCTAATGCAAAATGTCCTTTGATTTCTTGACTGCTACTTCCATGAATGTTAATAGTTGATCTGAGCAAAATGAAGTCTTTGACCACTTCAATCTTTTCTCCATTTATATGGATGCTGTTTATTGGTCGAGTGGTGAGGATTTTTGTTTTCTTTACATTGAGATGCAACCCATACTGAAGGCTATGGTCTTTGATCTGCATCAGAGAGTATATTAAGTCCCCTTCAACTTTCAGCAAGCAAGATTGTATCATCTACATATCACAGGTTGTTAATGAGTCTTTCTCCTATACTGATGCCACGTTTTTCTTCATATAATGCAGCTTCTCAAATTATTTGCTCAACATACAGATTGAATAAGTATGATGAAAGAATAAAACGCTTACACACACCTTTCCTAATTTTAAGCCATTCAGTGTTCCCTTGTTCTGTTCAAACAACTGCCTCTTGGTCAGGTTCCTTATGAGCACAATTAAGTGTTCCTGGAACACTCATTCGCTGCAATGTTATCATAGCTTGCCATGATCCACACAATCAAAAGTCTTTGCATAGTTAATAATACACAAATAAACATCTTTCTGGTATTCTCTGCTTTCAGCATGTGATGTCAGCTATGATATTCCTCATTCCACGTCCTCTTTTGAATCTGGCTTGAACCTCTGAAAGTTCTCTGTCAATGTATGGTTGCAGCCATTTTTGTATTATCTTTAGCAAAATTTTGCCAGCATGTTTTATTAATGATACTGTCCAATGATTTCCACATTCCTTTCAGTCATCTCTCTTTTTGTAATGGACACAAATATGGATCTCTTCCAGTCAATAGACCAGGTAGTTGTCCTCCATCTTTCTTGGCATAGATGACTGAATGCCTCCAGTGCCACATCAATTTATTGAAAAATTTCAATTTGTATTCCATCAATTCCCTGTGCCTTGTTCTTTGCCA
>NW_006408578.1:1287399-1305017 GCF_000296735.1 Chrysochloris asiatica | reverse complement strand
TACATCGTACATTCCATGTTTTGATTATTAATGGATGTTTACAGCTGTTTCTCTTCATTTTGAGTTTTGTCACATCAGCAAATGAAAGTCCCAAAGACTACTCCATTTACGTCATCAGAGTCAACTGTACTTTGAGGAGGCAGCTCTTTCCCAGTCTAAACGCTATGGGAAACTGACTCCAGGGCACATAACCACCACTAGTAATGGGAAGTCACTAGAGAATTGAACTCATAGGAATAACATTATCTGTTTGTGGGAAAAGGTTTTAAAATTTTTTGTTACTTAACATTTTGCTGTGTCTTGGTTAAGAGTTTACAGAGCAAATCAGTATTCCATTCAACAATGTACACACATTTTGTTTCATCTCATTGATTGTAATACTACGTAATATATTTTTATCCTGCTTCCTCCCTGTGCTTCCTGTTCCCATTTATCCTTCTTTCCTCACCCATTTGAACTTTGTCCTTGGGTAAATGCTGCTCTTATAGGTCTATCTTCTTGGCTGAAATTTGAGAAATGGGGGTGAGATCATCTCCAGACCTGATGGATGACTAAGGACCAGAGTTTCAAGGAACGTACTAGTCCTTATTTGACCAGTAAGCTTGTTCTTTTTCTATGATTTTGAGTTTTGTTCCATGTTTTTCTGTCACTCTCTCCAGGCCCTTCTAATGTGATCCCTTTCAGAGCACTTTTTTTGTCTTTGTTGTTGAGAATACACACACAGCATAGCATATACCAACTCAGCATTTTCTACATCTATGAATCACTGACATTGATTACATTGTTCAAGCTATATAACCATTCTCACCCTCTTTTTGCAAATGATTCTTTCTGCATTAAGAAAATGTCACTGCATGCTGAGTTGCTGTTGTCAATGTAATCCCATATTAACGAAAGTCACTGCCACCCAGTGATTCCAACTCATAAGGATTCTATTGGACAGAGTAGAACTGCCCAATTGGGTTTCCAAGGTTGTAATTATTATAAAAGCAGGCTGACTTATCTCTCTTCCTTAGAGAGGATAATGGATCCAAACCATTGGCTTTTTGGTTAGCAGTCAAGCACTTTAATCAATGTGCCAACGGGACTCCTCCAATTCCATATAGATAGTTCTTAAAAGAGTATAATGCTTAAGGAAGACGAAGTTAAGCTGGACTACTAGATGGTTTTAGCATAGTGGTTACAAATTGGGCTGCTAACCTTAAGATCGGCAGTTCGAAACTACCAGCCGTTCCAAGGGAAAAAGATGAGACTTTCTGCTCCTGTAAAGATTTACAGCCTTGGAAACCCTGTGCAGAGTCACTATGAGTCAGAACCAAGTCCATTGTACTTAACAACAACAAGAACTATATGACTTTAAGAAAACTTCAGGAGATATTTTTGGCTTAAGATTTAAAGGTTGTCTCAGGATAATAGTTTCAGGGATTCATCTAGCCACCATGAATCCAGAATGTCTGGATTATATGAGAATTTGGAAATCTGATCTATATGCCCACCCTTTTGACTAAGAGTCTTCTATTGGATCTTTGATCAAAACATTTAGTAATCGTAGCCAGACACCATCCAGGTGTGGTCTCATGGCAAAGGAGACAGTTGTTTGTTAGTTACATATCTCATGTCCTCTTTCTATTCCTGACCCTCTTTCTTCATTGTTCCAGGCAAATACAGATCAATTTGTGTACCCTAGGTGTAGAAGAAACCAAGAAACCAAATCCCATGGTTATACATTGTTGTTGTTAAGTACCGTAGAGTTGGTTCTGACTCATAGTGACCCTCCCTGTACGGAGTTTCTGAGGCTGCAAATCTTTACAGGAGCAGAAAGTTTCATCTTTCTCCTGCAGAACAGCTGGTTGTTTCAAACTGCCGACCTTGAGGTTAACAGCCTGATTCGTAACATAAGTAACCTTAAAAACCGTTATTTTGTTGTTATGATTTTTGTCAGTCTATAATAAGGATTCCAAGACATTTTGGAAAAATGGAATTTTTCCATGAACTTTTTGAAGCCCACTCACATCACTCATACAACTTTTGCCAATATAGTTTTTCACAAGTGTACAAATTATTGACAGAAATTACATTCATTGGCTGTGCAGGCAACTAATAAGTCATGTTAAGGGTAATGGTGCTTTGAAGTAGGATCTTTGTAATAGGCATAGAAGCCAACAGATTCAGAGTCAGGGTGTATTTTGGTGATAGAAAACACAAAGCCTTATGATTGAAATGGTAGTGACATTTACTGACATGAAGTTGGAGAAGATTGAAAAACAAAATCAAAACTCACTGTCATAAAGTTAATTCCAATTCACACTGTCCCTAGATAGGGTTTCCAAGATTATAAATCTTTACTGGAGCAGAAAGTTCATGTTTCTCCCAAGGAGCAACTGGTAGATTTGAACCACTGACCTTGCGGTTAGTAGCCCAATAACTAACACAGTGACACCAGGGCTCCTTGGAGAAGATTAAGGAATGAAGATTTTTTGTAAGGTAAATCCTCTCTGTGTCTCAGTTTCCTCATTTGTACACTGAGGATAATAGTACTACCTCAGAAGCTTAAGGGAAGGATTTGTTAAAACGAAAAGCCAGGCAAACAGTATGTGCTTATATCATTATCTGGCTGTCTATATTTTTACATAACTAAAACTTGAATTTAAAAATTCATGATGAGGAAATTCTAATAGTTGAATATTATCAAGAATGATAACAAATCTCAAGTACAATTTTCAGATATCCAATAAACTGGACTTTGCTACTGTTGTAACAAATATTTCATAGGACAAAGCAGAAGGATTGTCAATAACATTATGAATTCTAGCTCACTTGGATCACTAACCAGCTATAAGACCTTAGACACCCATGCAACTTTTACTGCCTGTCTTAGTTAGCTAGTGCTGTTGTAACAGAAATACCACAAGTATATGGCTTTAACAAGCAGACATTTATTGTCTCTCAATCTAGAGAGTTAGAAGCCCACATTGAGGGCACTAGCCCAGTGTTTCTCAGAGATTTCCATGTGTCTTGTCATCAGTCTTCCCCTGGGTCTAGGAGTTTCCCCGCACAGAGACCCCAGGTCCAAAAGAAATGCTCTGTTCCCAGCTCTTCTTTCTTAGTAGTAATGAAGTCCTTTTTCTCTCTCCGTTTACCTTTTGTAAGATATGAAGTGTGACTTGAGTAAGAGTGTGCTGAGTCAGGGCATGACTTGAGTCACATTTCTTATAAGTCTGTGACTCAAGACACACCCCACAGTGATTCTGCCTCATTAACATAAAGATTAGGATTTATAATCCATCCAAAAATGTAGGATAATTTACAAAATGGAGAACAACTGTATGTTACCGGGAATCAAAATTAGACAAGTTGACACATTTTTGAGGGACACAGTTCAATCTGTGATAATGGACCCTTTGGCGCCTCCCCTCCCCCCAAATGTATGTCCCTGCCACATGTAAAACACATTCACTCCATCATACCAACCCAAAATTATTACATAGACTCTAAATCCTAAATCTCATTTCGGAATCATCTAAATCATATATGGGTAAGACTTTGTGGGGTTTTTTGGCTTGTTTTCTGAGTTTAATGAAAAATGTCAGAATCTTTGATAATTCAACTGTAATGAAAGCAATGCTCTCTTGCCTTGCTTTAGCTGGAGGTTCTTGGGAACCATCCTGTCTCGTCTTGTCTTCTCATGATTGAGCAGCCAATTGTCCCTGGTCTCTGGGGAAACTAGGAGTAGCAGGAGATTCAATCTGGCCCCTTCCTTCAGTTATTTTACATGTCAGGCAATGGTGGCTTCAGCCTGGAGTGATGAGAAGAGGTTATCTGTCATTTCATTTCTGTGATGAAAATGTACCAAAAAAATAAAAGTAAGAGTAAGGGGAAAAAATACATACATATATATGAAAGACTTTAGGTATAGTCCATCCTGGGACAAAATTTCTCTTTATCTGTGAATCCTAGATTATAAATTATCTATTTCCAAAGTACAGTTGTGGTACAGGCACAAAGTAGACATTTCCATTGTAAATGGGAGAAATTGAAGGGAAAAAAGGGATAATGGGCACCAAGCATGTCCAAACCAAGCAGAACAATTTCCATTAGTTCTCAAAGACTGAAAATAATCCTGTTGTCTGAGACCATCTAGGCAACGGCCCTGCCCTCCAGACTGTGGGTATTGGCCATGAACTCTGGATTCTGGGTGGAGGCTCCTTGGCTGTGGGCTTCAGCAACACCTTCCAGGTCCACTGGGACAGAAACTCTGCTCCCTCAGCTTTGTTGTTATTATTGTTAGATGGCCACAAGTTGGTTCCAAATCATAGTGACCCTATGTACACTAGAACAAAACACTCCTCAGTCCTGTGCCATCCTCACAATTGTTAGGTTTGAGCCCATTGTTGCTGCCATTATGTCAGTCCATCTTGTTGAGGGTCTTCCTCTTTTTTGCTGACACTCCCCTTGTCAAGAGGAATGCCCTTCTCCAGTTGCTGATTCTTTCTAACAACATGTTCAAAGAACAAGAGACAACATCTTACCATCCTTGCTTCTAAAGAGCATTCTGGTTGTACTTCTTCCAACACCGATTCATTCATTCTTCTGGCAATCCATGGTGCTGTCAACATTCTGCACCAAATACCATAATTCCAATGTATCAATTCTTCTTAGGTCTTCCTTATTCATTATCCAGCTTTTGCATGCATATGAGGCAACTGAAAATACCATACCTTGGGTCAAGCACACTTTCATTTCTGTGATGAAAATGTACCAAAAAAATAAAAGTAAGAGTAAGGGGAAAAAATACATACATATATATGAAAGACTTTAGGTATAGTCCATCCCGGGACAAAATTTCTCTTTATCTGTGAATCCTAGATTATAGGATTCCTTTGTTCTTGAACACTTTAAAGATGCCTTTGTTCTTGAACACTTTAAAGAGACCCCTTGCAACGGATTTGCCTAATGCAACATGTCATTTAATTTCTTGATTGCTGCTTCCATGTGCATTGATTGTATATCCAAGTAAAATAAGATCTTTGACAACTTCTATCTTTTTGCCGTTTATCATAATGTTATTTTTTGTGAGGATTTTTTTTTTTTCTTTATATTGAGATGCAATTCATACCGAAGGCTGTAGCCTTTGGTCTTCATCAGTAAGTATTTCTAGGCCTCTTCACTTCCAACAAACAAGGTTGTGCCATCTTCCTATCTCAAGTCATTAATGAGTCTTCCTTCCATCTGGATACCACTTTCCCTAGTCATATTTTGAGTGTCTTCCAACCTGAGGGACTCATTTTCAGGCAGTGTTCTGTTGTTATTCATAATGTTTTCAGTGGTTAACCTTTCCAAAGTGATTCACCTTTCCTTCTTCTTAGTCTGTCTTAGTTTGGAAGCTCAACTGAAATCTGTCAACCATGGGTGACCCTGCTGGTATTTAAAATACTGGTGGCATAGCTTCCAACATCATAGCAACATGCAAGACACCATGGTACAACAAATTGACTGAGGAGTGGTGGCCCTCAGCTCTGGACAGTCCCATTTTAATCCATCTGAATGGTGGTTCCAACCCCTTAGCCCCAGCATACCCTGTTCTTCTGTCACTTGGACATGGCAGCTCCATCCCATCAGCTTTGGGTGGCAGCCCCATCTCTGTGGCACACCTGAACAGTAGCACTATTCTCTACTTGCCTTTCTCTCCTTCTGTGTCTTGCAAGATAAAAGAGGTGACTCAATCAAGGGTGTGACTTAAGTAAGGAATTCACTTGAGTAAGATTGTCACACTCTCTTACGCTAGTAAGGCTATGACCCAAAACACACCCCACATGGATCCTGCCTCCTTGACATAGAGATGAAAATTTGCAACACATCACAAAATAAAGACTAATTTGCAATGTGGAGGCCAACAAGATACTGGGAATCATGGCTTAGCCAAGTTGGCACATATTTGGGGGTGAGAACATAATTCAATCTATGACACTTCCAAACTTAAAAAATAGAAATACACTTCAACCACCTTTACTATATATCTCTCAGCATTTGAGAGTCACACGGATAAGACACAAAATCCCGTCTAAGAAAATAAACACTTGAAAGAGCAAGGGATTTCGCACCCCCCCCACCACCACCACCACCATTTTTCTTTCTTTCTTGCCCACCACAGCCAAATATTTGGGTTGTATGTGAATTTTAAGCATTTGGGTTGATTGATAATTACAGGTGATCACATTTGCTTTCTAAATTTTCAAAAATGGAAATTGCACTAGAGCGCCTGTGTTTAGAAGTTCCAAGGTATCACTTCCACCATGTTCTGTTGGCAACAGTTCCTTATAAGGTGTACATTGAAGAGGAGGGGAACTACATTCTGTCTTTTGATGGGAAGAGTATGCTTCATACTGATGGGAATAATCGTTGGCAGCCACTTTCACTATGGGGCATAAACTGGTTTATTTTTTAAGACAGGGCCAATGATGTTCCTCTGCAGAGAATGGATTGTAGTGGGGCAATGGAGAGAGTGTATGCTGAAAGATAGTTGGAGGGTTTGACAGTGCACAACAAAGTGCTGATGGTCTAGGCTACTGGAGAAGGTACAGCAAAGTAGTTAGGTTTGAAGGGCACTTTAATATACTTGATGCTAACTGAAAAGTAAGTCTTTTAAAACCACCCAGAAGCACCTCAGAAAAATGGCCTGGTAAAAATCCAGCCACTGAAAATCACGAACCATGGCCTCATCAACCGTGAGACCAGAAGAACTATATGGTGTCCCCTTGAGGCTTTCCGCTCCCGTAAAGATTTACAGCTTCAGAAACCCTGTACAGGGTCGCTGTGAGTCGGAACTGACTGCATGGCACATAACCACCACCTTAGTGCCTGTTTATCAGGGCCACAATACTTGGACCCTGGTGGTGGTAGTGGTGGTGGTGTGCAGTGGAGTCGGTTCCGACTTATAGTGATCCTGTAGAGGGTTTCCGAGGCTGTAAATCCTTATGGGAGCAGAAAGCCTCATCTTGTAGAAAGTCTCATCTTTCGCCCATGGAACAACTGGTAGTTTTGAACTGCTGACCTTGAGGTTAGCAGCCCAACTTGTAACTACTACGCTACCAGAGCTCCCTTAGACCCTGGTAGGATGGGAGAAAACGGTAAACTAGATTTTTAAGTCCTTAGAAACAACCACCACAACAAAACAGACTTGTTGGGCTTGTTGAGACTGGAGGGCTAACTCCCTGAGACGATTGCTTTGAGATATTCTTCAAACCTGGAACCAAAATTAACCTTTGAGGTCACCTTGTAGCTAAATAACAAGTCAGCTTATAAAATAATCATCATCACCCATAAGTATTGCATTCAATATTTTATGCATAGTATCCTTCAGTATTGAACATGATGGTGGTAGTCGTTGTGTGCCACCAAATCGGTTCTGACTCCTAGCAACCCTGTCGGTATAGGGTTTCCAAGGGAACAGAAAGCCTCATCAGTCTCCTTCCAATATTGAGACCAAATGACTAATAATTACTATAAAACAAAGATGAGACTGTAAGGGGGCAGGGAAACTAGATTAATGAAACTGAAACAACCAGATGGGAAATTGTGAGAACGTGCAGACATTGTAACCAATATTACTGAACAATTTATGTAGAAATTGTTAAATGGGAACCTAAATGCTGTATAACCCCTCACCAAAACATGCAACCAAATATCATTTAAAAGAAAGAAAGAAGGTATGAAGTTCAGTTGAAATTGACTTGATGACAAATGGTTTGGCTTTCAGTTTTATAAGGAAGAATCAGGTGACTGGCTATTGATTGGTGTCAGGAATAGGGTGGAGAAAGAAGGCAAGGTGAGATTAGGCTTCCTCTTTAATTTCAGAGCACTTGTCTCCAATTCCATCAGCTCTCAGTTTATGAAAAATACCATTTCCAAAGTTATTTTTCAGCAGTGTTTCAGTCTTGCTAAGAAATCCCCTATGTATTGTGACTCTAAGAAACCCAATTTAAATTGATTTAGGTAAAGAGGTCAGTCAGGGACACTGCGTTCTTAAGAGAGTCAAGGATAACAAAGCTGGTAGCCTTGGAAAGTTTGTTGGGAGCCTGAGGTCAACTGGCCTTATGCCAACAGGCTCTCCGCAGGCCCCAGTAGACAGGAGTCAGGGTCAAGCTGTTCTGCCCTGCCTTGACCCCAAGCTGTGGAACTTTTACCATTTGACTGTTCAAAAGAGTCAGGTTGACCTATTTTTGTCTGACAGGTAGCCCAGCAACTAGCTGGATTAGAACTCCAGGTGAGTGAGTCTACCAAGCTGTAAACATCTCTGTTCCTCTCCCCAGAGACCAAGTGTGTGTTTAGAAAGCTTGTTCTTTTGATCCAAGTTGAGAGACTGGTGATTCAAGTCTGACAGGTCCATCAGGAAGTTCTGATTCTTGGAGTAAAGGCTTCTCAGAAAAACAAAAGTCTAGCCAGCCAAGGGAGGTTCCCAACTCTCCCTTCACCTGCAGCCAGAGAAGACCAAGAATGAAACAATGAAACAGCAGTTAGGACTGCCCCTTGATGTACCTCTTCACCTTGGCTACTGCCACTTAAAATCTAAAATAACTCAGTTGCCTATTGATCCCTTAGGTTCTCTGGCAATTTTAGTTTGTATAAATAGGTGCACCTAGATCTTGTGCAAGATTTAAAACTAGTTTCTTCTTCTTCTTTTTTTTTTTTTTTTGTCCCGTAAGCATCGAAACTAAGTTTTAAGGGAAGAGGGAGCAAATACAGAAACCAAACATATAAACTCAAGAGTGAAATCTTAACGTGTCCCAAACTGAAATAATCATCTTTACCCCACCCCCAGTTTCCCTTCCAAAAACCAGTTTCCCCTCCTAACTTCCCTATTTCTTTCAACAGTATAACAGCGTTCTCTGAACTGTCAAAGCTAAAAGAGCTCTGAGGTTTTTGGTTTTGACCCTTCCTTCTTCTCACTCCTCATGCTAGTAGCCACTAAGTCTTGCTGGTTCTTTCACCTCTTAAAAATAATCAAAACTCACCAAAACTTGAACATAAGGTTTATTCTGTGTAGCGTAGTGGTTACGAATCGGGCTGCGAACCGCAAGGTCGGCAGTTCGAAACTACCAGCTGCTCTGCGGGAGAAAGATGAGGCGTTCTGCTCCCGTAAAGATTAACAGCCTTGGAAACCCTGTGCAGGGTCGCTATGAGTCGGAAACGACTCCACGGCACTTAACAACAACAACAAGTTGGTAATATGTGTATAGGGACACCATTTTGATCCCAGGAAAAGCACATGGCTAGAAGAAGCTGTTTATACTGAGGCTTGTAAAGAGAAGAGGAGAGAAATAAACTCATAGATCAACCACTGGCTCATCTTAATATGATGTTTTGAACCCTGCCTTTCCCCCTTTACTGAGATCAACTGATAGCAGATTGCTTCAAGCCTGGCTGCTATTTGGCTTTCCACCCATCTGCAGCCAAGAGGCTTTTTGAGACTTCAATGCGGAAGTAAGGAGTTTGACAACTTTTCTAGCAGGATGAGGACAAGTGACATTATTGTAGAGCAGTTTCTGGCAGGATTCTGCAGTTTGGGTCAGGCTTTTTATAATGAATATTTGGTTTCATGGATAAGAAGAACCTTAAAATTAGTGTAATGTGTCTGCCATAATTTTCCTTCTAAACATAACCGTACCTTTTTGACATTCCCACAGTTCCAGGCCATGCCATATCGTCCTCTCTCACCTTTGAAGCAAACCCTAAGCTTCTCTCTTCTGAGCTCTTCATGATCTTACCCATGTCCATATCTCCAAGACTTTCTTCTCTGGCCACTTGTTCACATCTAACCTTCCTCCAATTAGTTCTTCAGCGTTCTGCTCTAGGGCAAGCCTTCCCTGACTAGACAGGCTGTGTCTTTTCAAAGTTCCCTGTCAAGTTGTATGTGGTAGTGGTGCTCACTGGTACTGTCTTAGCGTGTTCTGTCTCCCCACTAGACTGGGAGCTCCTTCAGGGAAGAAGCCCTCTTAACCTCATCAGAGTAAGCACCTATATGTCAGGGTGAAAGACTGAGCCCATTATGTGAGTCCCTCCTGTAGACTTAAAACTCCTTTTCTTCCCCACCTCCAATTGCTTTTCCAGAAGGGTCTCAATGTCACTTTTCTTTCATAATCTGCCCAGCTCCCAAACAAAAGAAAAAAAAAAGTAGCCAGTTAAGAAAGCACCTTGTAAATGAATGTCACATTCCAGATTCCTCTGCACACTCCCTGTTTCAAGGGCACTTTCTTAACTGCCAGGCCTCTACCTTGAGGTTCCTTGAATATGAACATATCTTGCTCCAGGCCACTCGGTCCCCTTAGGGTTGGCCTCTTTTCTCTTTCCCCAAAGTTTTCAGTTGCTCTAAACTTCTCAGAAGTATTTGAAAGTTCTTCTTAAACCCTACCCCTTCCAGGAACCCTTGTTAGTCAGCAGTGTCACTTTCTCCCCCATTACTGAATCCTAAGGCTCTGGTAGCGTAGTGGTTACGACTCGGGCTGTGAACCGCAAGGTCAGCAGTTCGAAACTACCAGCTGCTCCGCGGGAGAAAGATGAGGCTTTCTACTCCCGTAAAGATTTACACCCTCGGAAACCCTGTACAGGGTCGCTATGAGTCGGTTCCGACTCCACGGCACATAACAACAACACAACAAGGCATTTACTAACTAAATCATTTATTTGTACTCAAACCCATTTCATCTTGTACTGTCTGTGCTTTCATTTTTTCAAAGGATATATTTTTTGTTGCAACTAGAATTTAAGCATCTTTTTATTTTAAATGCCTTTCTTTCAATGTCAGTACTGGCATATAACATATAATCCATTGCCAATGAATTGATCCCAGTTCATAGAGACCCTATGAGGCAGAGAAGAACTGTTCTTTAGTGTTTGTTACACTGAAAACCTTTGCAGAAATAGACAGTCTCGCTTGTCTCCAGTGAGCAGCTGGTGGATTTGAAATGTCAACCTTGTGGTTAGCAGCCCAGTGCTTATCCCACTGTGCCACTTTTGTTGTTGTTAGGTGCCATCAAGTCGGTACCGACTCATAGTGACCTTATGTACAGCAGACCTTATGCCCGATCCTGGGCCAACCTCACTATCGTTGCCACACTTGAGCCCATTGATGCTGCCACTTGGCCAATCCATCTTGCTGGGGGTCTTCCTCTTTTTCTCTGACCCTCCACCCTACCAAACATGATATCCTTCTCCAGCGACTGGTCCCTCCTGACAATATAGTCAAGGTATGAGAGACGAAGTTTGGCCATCCTGGCCTCCAAGGAGCACTCTGGCTGCACTTCTTCCAAAACAGATCTATTGGTTCTTTTGGCAGCCCATGGCACGTTCAGCATTCTCCTCCTACAGCATAACTTAAAAGCATCAATTCTTCTATGGTCTTCCTGATTCACTGTCCAGCTTTCGCATGCATATGAGGTGATTGAAAATACCATGGCTTGGGTTAGGCCCACCTTAGTCTTCAAGCTGACATCTTTGCTCTTCAACACTTTCAAAAGGTCTTGTGCAGCAGATTTGCCTAATGCAATACATCGTTTGATTTCTTGACTGCTGCTTCCATGAGTGTTGATAGTTGATCCAAGAAGAATGAAGTCCTTGATAATTTCAATCTTTTCTCCATTGATAAGAATGTTTATTGGTGCAGTGGTGAGGATTTTTGTTTTCTTTACATTGAGATGTAATCCATATAGAAAGCTGGGCTCTTTGAGCTTCATCAGTAAATATTTTAAGTCTTCTTCACTTTCAGCAAGCAAGGTTGTATCATCTGCATATCAGGTTGTTACTGAGTTTTCCTCCAATCCTGATGCCACGTTTTTCTTCATATAACACAGCTTCTTTTCTTCATATAACCCCCAGCAAGATGGATTATTTGCTCAGCATAGAGGTTGAATAAGTATGATGAGAGAATACAACCCTGTCTCACACCTTTCTTAATTTGAAAACATCCAGTGTTTCTATGTTCTGAAGAAGTGGGCCACTAAGGCTCTGTAATAGGCACTTACCAAAACCAAACCCAAACTCACTGCCATCAAGTCGATTCCGACCCATAGTGACCCTAGATAGGGTTTCTAAGGCTGTAAATCTATATGGGAGAAGACAGCCCATCTTTTTTCCCATGTAAGGTTGGTGGGTTTGAACAGCTGACCTTGAGGTTAGCAGCCCAACACCTAACCACAGTGCTACCAGGCTCCTTAACTAAATGAATCATAGCAGAAATAAAAAAATCCAGAGACAGCAGGAAACATTGAACTTCAACTGAGTATCGGAAATAATGATTAAATGATTTAAAACAAAAAAAACTATATTTGTAAAAACAACATTATTTTTAGAGAGATTGACTAGGTCATTTGGGAAACTGACGTCAAGAGAGTTGCTGTCAGACTATAGTCATTCCTGAAATGAGTCAGGAATGGAGATTTCTGGGTCCATGGTTGAGGTGACCTACCTAGGCCATCAGCCCTTCAATGTCCTTTTGAAACTTGAGCCTTGAAAGAAAGGCCTGTTTCCTGAAGGTCACCCGTGAGTGAACTTTGTGTTGTGTTTGTGTGTGGTGAAAAAATATATACATGAAACATTCATCATCTGGCTTTCTACATATAAAATTTCTTTGTGTTTCCTGCAGATCACTGTTGACTCAAACAGTGATTTAGATAAACTAATAAGATTGTTTGCTTTGGGCATTATGCTCTTTTGAAGAATTCAGTTAGTTTGGGGGAATACTTCAAAGATCAGACTGGGAATTAGTTTAAGGTAAATCAGTAATTCTTTTCCTATGACAAAGTCGGTAACATTTGGTATGAGTGTTTTGAGGTTTCCTCATCTTCAGGACACAGCAATAGTGGTGTTGCTGTAGGACAAGCACTGGACTGCTAACCACACAGTCGATAGTTCAAACCCACCAGTCACTCCTTGGAAACCCTATACAGAATTGCTATGAGTCAGAACCAACTCTATGGCCTTAGTGGTAGTGTGCTGTGGAGTCAGTTCTGACTCATAGCAACCCTGCATAGGGTTTCCAAGACTGTAAATCGTTACGGGAGCAGAAAGCCTCATTTTTCTCCCACAGAACAGCTGATAGTTTCAAACTGCTGACCTTGAGGTTAGCAGGCTGACTCATAACCACGATGCAACACTTAGCAACCCCAGTTTGCTGTGTTGTTAAGTGCTGTAGAGTTGAGATGGCTCTAATTCATAGAGACCCCATATAGGGTTTTCCAAGGATCAAATCACTGGCCTTGGAGTCAGCAGTCAAGTGTTCACCCCACAGTGACAATTTGATGTACTCCATAGATTTTCTTTCATTTATATTGACTTGGCAATATCAACTTTGTGTTGTGTGTTTGTGCATGCATGTGTGTGATAAAAAAAGATATAAAACATACATCATTTCAACAATTACTACATGTAAAACTCAGTGACATAGATTACGTTCTTGAAGTTGTAAGCCATTCTCAATACACTTTTCCAAATCAATCCACCACCACTAACATTAGCTTAACATCCTCCCAAACACAAACTGCTCCATTTCCCCCTTCCTCCCTCTTCTGGTGTTGTTAAATGCCATTGAATTGGCTCTGACTCATAGTAACCCTATATGGGTTTCCGAGGAGCAGCTGGTGAGTTTGAACCGCCAACCTTGCAGTTCAAACCAACCTGGAGGTCCAGTGCTTATCCTACAGCGCCACACTAGGACTTCATCTCCCACCTCTGTGTTATTGTTGTTGTTGTTAAGTGCTGTTGAGTCGGTTCCGACCCATAGCTACCCTGGATAGGGTTTCAAGGAGCAACTGGCGAGCTTGAACTGCCAACCTTGCATTTCGAATGACTTTGCAGTCCAGCCCACCTCTAGGAACCACCAATAATCTTTGGTGTCTATATAATTGCTTATTTTATTCAAGTGAGATTTGTACCTTGGTAATTTTGCTCAGCATATTTTCAAGGTTCATCCATGTTGTGGTTTTTTGTTTTTTTTTTTAATTTAATTTTTATTTTTATTTATTTTTATGTTTTATTGTGAATTATATGATAGTTTACGTGAGAGAACCTCAGTTCCATATTCATTCCATCGTATATCATTACATTGCCATGGTTCCAATCGCCTCCATGCATCGTCTTCCAACCAAAGGGCATATCCTAGAAGCCCGTGCTCTACCCTCCCCCCTCCCCCCCATGCATCAAGTTTTATATGTTCCGTAGGGTTTTCAGTGACTGATATTTTGGAAATAGCTTGCCAGTCATTTCTTCCAAGGTTAGGAACCTGTCACCTTGTCCTTAGCAGGCTAATGCATTAAGTTTTCAACACCCAGGCATTGCAGGTCTGGGGTGGTGGTGGTGGTTGTGTGCCATGGTTCTGACTCATAGCAACCCTGCGTAGGGTTTCCTGTAAATTTTTACAGGAGCAGAAAGCGTCATCTTTCTCCCGTGGAACAGCTGGTAGTTTCGAACTGCTGACCTTGAGGTTTGCAGCCTAACTTGTAACCACTACGCTACCAAAGCTCCTTGCAGGTCTGGGTAGAGGCCTGTAATGTGCATTTCTAACAAGGCGCCAGGTGATGCTGATTCTGCTGGTCTGGAGACCCCTCAGAGAATCAATGGACTGTACCCTCCTACAGCCTACTTGTGGCCATTAGTTTATGCTGTTATTTGGTTTTCTTTTCCATGTTTCTTATCTTTCTTTCAAGTAGACTGCAGTCTCCTACAAGGCAAGGAATATTTTATCACTACCATTTTACTAACCTCTTCAAATCCCAGCTCAGTGTTTTACACAGAGTGTCACTCAATATATTTTTACAAGCTAAGATTTTTAAAGCTTAAAGATAGGATCCTTAATGGCAAAAATAAAGACAAAGGAAACATTTGCATTCTTTTAAGTCCTGGACAAATTAAAGGAAATACGTAGAAATAGTATTCATACTAGTGCCTTCCAAGTAAACCAGTTCTGTTCAATTGAACTGAGTTACTCTGTAATTCAAAGAATCCTCTATGAGACTTATATTTCATGACTCAGTTCATTCATTCCTTCATCCCAAACCCTGCAACAATCAGAATCAGTTTAAACATGATTGAGTAGCGCTATGCAGGATTTATCATATTTGCTACAGGAGAAAAGATCAGTTTGGCAGAGAACAAATGGTATTTCAGGACCCAAAGGTGGGTAATTGGCCCTAATGACTTGGAAGTAAGTTTGAATTCACATTGGGCAGGCTGTATAAATATCTACTGTATAACTGAGTGCCTGGTGCTTTTGGGGGGCAGTGGGGTGGGAGGCATGGGGGGTAGGGGAGGGGAGAGCATTGTTGTAAGCTACCCTCGCAGCTGGTGCTATTCCCCACTTTCTTCTCCTCCCCAAGCTGAATGACAGTAGGTTAAAGGAACTGCTGAAGCAAGGACAATGAGTGAAGAAAGTGGCAATTCACAGCCTATTAACCTTGGAGTTTGGAAGTTGTGCCACTCCCATGATTCCACACTGCAGCTGGCTTTACAATCACTGCCTCCGGATCTTTGCTGATACTCATGCTTTTTGACTAAGACTGGAAAGAATTAAGAGACTTGCCTGAGACTCCTTAGAGCCAGAGAAGCAGACAGAGTCCATAATGGTGATGCCATTGGATCCCTGGAATTTATATCCCATCTTTTCTTCCAAAAGAGTCCTTGGGTGGAGCAAATGGTCAAGAGCTGTACTATTAAGATTAAGGTTGGCAATTGGAACCCACCCAAAGTTATCTCGGGAGAAAGTCTTGTGATAGGTTGTTGTTGTTGTTAAGTGCCATGGAGTTGGTTCAGATTTCATAGTGACTCTGCATAGGGTTTCCAAGGAGCAGCTGGTAGGTTTGAACCATTGGCCTTGGGTTAGCAGTCCAGTGCTTATCCTACAGCACCACACCAGCCATTGAAAACCCTACACAACATAGTTGTGTTCTACAATACATGAGCTTCCACGAGTTACAATCAACTCAACGGCAACTGGTTTGAGATTTTGTTTTTGTTTTCTCCCAAGAGTTCAGTAGAACAGGCACTATTAGAGCAGGTTTTGTTCAGAGAACATTCATCGATTTGATATTCAGAGTGTATCTATTGAGGGCCTATTCTACCCTTCATCGGACAAACAGTCAGTGGTAGAATAAAGGCTCTGCCCTCACGGAACTTGCAGTTTCCAATGTCTTTCTAAGCTAAGGTGACCAACAATGGCAGTTTGCACAGGACCCAAGGGTTTCCCTAGATGTGGGATTTTCAGTGCTACTACCTGGAAAGTCCTTGGCTGATCACCCAATAATCAAAACCAACATGCAGAGTCTTCTACCTGCACTCAACAGTCCCTGGTCTTGTCTGTCTGTCATTCATGAATGTGGGTACACAAATCCATAAGTATTAAGTTATTCTGCTTGAATCTCCAAAGCTGTATTGTTGGTCATAGTTGCCACTAATGGTAGCCATGTATGGTTGCTGAGTTCTGGAAATGTGGGGTGTTGAAAGAAAAATTAGACAAGACCTTTTGGTAAGACAAAGAGGGAGTTGTACTCTTAAGCAGCAAATCGGTTACAGTAGTTTTTCTAGAGGGGAAGGGGATTAAATATGTTTTCATCCATTTCAAAGTAGAAAGAAGAAATAGGAAGAAATGTGAAGAACACAAGAAAATTGAGTGCTGAATTTCTGGTTTAATAATCAGAGGGAGGGAAAGCAAAGGACAAATCCAAGAGTCTGCAGGACTGGTCCTTTCCCTAAAGGCATAGACAGAACATGGCAAAGGCCAGCTCTGATGGGCATGCATAACATCAGCTGGTCATCACACACATTTTTATTGAATTAGGGCATGCTACTAGATTTGGATAAAGGGAGTAATTATGATTCTTTGAGGACAGCAAACAGTGACTTATAGAGTAGTAGGCAAAGTAATTAGAGATTGGATATGAAAATGCCATTGTAAAAGTTTATTTTAAAGCCATTTCATAGAAGAATACATTTATAGGATTCTAACGAGAACCCAGGAAAAGCAAACTCTATACAAAATCCACTCCATGATAAAAATTTCTGGAATATATTTGTCTCACAGACTAAAAGATATCACTAATGATACCTTGTGTCTCTGTAGCACTATTCAATTCATTTCTATATTTTCAATATTTTTCTTCATAAAATCTAAACTTTGTTGTTGTTGTTGGTAAGTGAGTTTGAACCGCTGACCATGCAGTTCAACTGACCTTAAGATCAAGTGCTTATCCTATGGCACCACACTAAACGAGAGCATATAATCATTTCTCCATTTTATTTATTTATTTATTTATTATTATTTTTTAATGTTTTATTGTGAATTATGTGATAGTTTACATGGCAGAACATTAGTTTTACATTCATTCTATCGTATATTGTCTCATTGCCATGCTTACAATCCCCTCCATGCAATCCTTCCCCTGTACCCCCCAGGTCTTCAGCACACAGTCGCTCTCCCTCTCTGGATCTAAAGTCTCCAGCTGTTTCATCGCTCCACGTCATCATCTCTGGCTCCATTCATTTCAGGTATCACTGCTTCTCTGGGTAGGGTCCCGCTCTCTGCTCTTCTCCCTTGATGGTCCTAGGGACCTCCGCTCCTAGACTGAAAAGTTAAT